>NC_045436.1:126972790-127213113 GCF_002776525.5 Piliocolobus tephrosceles
AAAAAAAAAAAAAAAAAAAAAAAAAAAAAAAGAGTAGCATTTTCAGTTGGATTATTGTCTTACCTAAATCTAAATATCAATAAAAGCAGGTCTTGCCATAGTCATACTAGAGTTAAAAAAAAAAAAAAAAAAAAAAAAAAAAAATGACAAAATCCAGTGTTTGAAGAAGATAAAAGTTTCCGCATACCAACAATTTATATAATAAAAATGGCACCATAAATAGAAATAAATAGAAACTGGAACAAAATAGGTAACAGAAATGAAACTTAGAAATAAAAAAAAAAAAATCGATAGATAAACTTACTATATGACCAGCAATCCCACACTTGGGTATTTAACCTAGAGTGATGAAAACTTACGCACATACATGCAGACTCACACACGTTGCAAATGAATGTTCATAACAACTTTGATATGGTTTGGATGTTTGTCCCCTCCAAACATCATGTTGAAATATAATCCCTAATGTCAGAGATGTAGCCTGGTATGAGGTGATTGGGTCATGGAGGTGAATCCCTCATGAAGGGCTTGGTACCCTTCTTGAGGTAATGAGTGAGTCCTCACTCTGAGTTCACGTGAGATCTGGTTTTTTAAAAGAGTGTGACATCATCCCCACCTCTGACTCTTGCTTTCTCTCTGGCCAGGAGCTACATCGGGCCCTCTTTGCCTTCTGCCATGATTGTAAGCTCCCTGAGGCCCCCAACAGGAACAGATGCTGGTGCCATGCTTCCTGTGCAGTCTAGAGAACGATGAGCTACAATAAACCTTTTTCTCTTTATAAATTGCCTTGTCTCTAGCATTATTCTATAGCAGTACCAATGAACAAACACAATCTTTATTATCACTACAAATTAGAAATAACTCAAGTGTTTTTCAATAGGTAGATAAATGAACTGCGATACATCTATACAATAAAATACCATTCAGCAATAAAAACAGGAATGAATTATTGGGGCACTCAACAACAAGGATGAACCTCGAAGGTATTATGCTGAGAAAAAGAAGTCAATCTCAAAAGGCTACACACTGTATGATACATAGGAATGGAGAACAGACCGTGGTTGCTGGGAATTAGGGGCAGAGGCAGAGTGTTTGACTACACAGAAGCAGCACTAGGAAATTTTTAGGTAATAAAACTGTTTTGTATCCTAATTGTGAAGATTACACAATTCTATACAGGTTTTCCATTTCATAGAATTTTCAACAGAAAACAAAGCATACAAACAAAAAAACTATAAGCATAAATATAGATGGAAAGGCAACAGTTGTGGTTGCATAGGTATCTATATTTGTTAATTCATCAAATATTTACAATAAGTAATTTTAAATGTATGTTGTCAAAAAATTTAAATGTATATTGTCAACTGAAAGAGAACAATGAACAAATCTCCCTCCCGCAAGAAAACAAAAAGTCAATAGCTAATAACGCACTGTTTATGACACAAAACACCAATCTATAAATATTTATAGCTCAGAACAGACCTCACTCTATTCAACATAGCATCCCTGATTCAGGCAGAAATAAGCAGCCTTTTTTGGATCATCATAATGTTTTTTCAATGCTGTGGATTAGACACAGCAGTGGACACTTTAAGATAAATAATATCTGATCAAGACAAGGATCAGAATACAAAATTTTGACTGGGCTACTCTACTGCTAGTTCAGGGTTTAGCCACAAAAATAAGAAAAAACAGAGTTAACATAACAATGAGTATGTACTCACTTTATAACATAAAAATTTAATAATAAACATTTATTTTAAAATAACTAAATTTTAAAATCAGTTATTATTGTTAAATTTAATGTAAGTTTTAACAGATTTAGTGAGAAAAGCTATACACACCAAAAATACTGATCCAAGAAATTGGTTATAACCTTTCATAAAATTATGTTAAAAATGAATTTTATTTTTGTTTTGATGGGGGAAAAAAAAGTATTATTGTTGTTCTGTATACACTCCATTTGCTGTTCATGGCTTCATAGCCCGCTCTGTGGATTAAGTAGTAGCTGACAACTTTTGCTTTGCTCAACTGACTGGCAGCTATCATTCAAATACCAGACTTATCTTTATGCAGATTTCTAAAGGTCACCATTTATGCATGTAAATTCTGAAGGGCACTAACTATGTACAGCTGACAGATTCTGACAGCCACGGTATCTCCAAGAGTGGAATAAGCAGGAATGCCTGTCTGAATAATTAATGTGCTTTTACCCTGCCCATAGCCAGTTTTTACATCCCGCACATTCTGACTGTGGTTTTGAAATTATTTAGAAAACATAATCTCATGGCAAACCAAAACTTCTTTTTTAAATTTCTACAGAAAAGGGGGTAAAAAAGTGAGACAATTAAAGACCTTCAATTTAAAGTGTTAAATTTAAAGAAATCACTCCTACCCAGAGATGAAAATTAACATCTAGTTCTGGATATTATTTCTGGAAAAAAACAGACATTACTATTTCTGTGCAGACATTACATCGTTACTGTATAAAAAGTGTATAAAAACAAATAAGCAAATAATTCTGCTCCCTACATTGCTCAATAAATGGCCCCATCACAAACAATGTTGCCACTTTCAAACCTGAGACTGATTCCTGATTTCAACTTTTCTCTCAGTACTCAAATGCAATCAGTCACTAAGATCTATCAATGAGCCTTCTACATGGTCCATCCCCATTGTTGTTGTGTTAAACCGGATCTTTCTCATACCTCACCTGAGTTATTACAAATATTTCCTGGGTAATCCACCTGCCTCCAGTCACCTGATCATGCATGCTGCTTCCAGAGTTATCTTTCTAATTTACAAATCCATGAGCAAAGCCAATGGTGCAATATAAAAGACACACAAAAACAGAAATTAAAAGGATGCTATAAAGAGGAAATATTTAGAATACATAAAATAATGGAAAGAGGCAATAAGCAAATTTTGTGTAATGTGGTAATATAGGCTCTGGAGAAAAAATAAGGCAGGAGATGGGGATAGAGGGTACTCCCAAACAGTTTCCATTTTAAATGGGAATGTGCAGGGAAGGCTGCCATGAGAAGAGAATACCTGAAGTCTAGGAAACAAGCCATGTGAATAACTGGGGAGACTGATGGGTAGAAAGGCCCAGGCTCTTAGGTGGAGTGGACTAGTGTATTCCACAAACAGCAATGAAGCCAGGGCAGCTGGAGAGCAAAGAAGGTTGAAGATGGATCAAGTCTCCAGTTGCTGTCTGCCACAACAGTGGAGCAAGGAAAGAAAAAAGGAGAGTGATGTAATTATCCACGCAGAAGAGGATCGTGATTTGCATAAAGGTAGTAGCCTAAGAGGTGTTTAGAAGTGGTCAGACAGAATATGCTGATGAATGTGTAATGTGTGAGATAGAGAATTAAAAAATTACTCCAAGGATTTGTGCCCAAAGAACTGTAAGAATGGAGCCATTAACCCAACTTTCTGTGAGAATGATGTTACCGTACAGGATTTCTTATTTTGAAAACTTTGGTTTGACCCTGTGTGTTTAAATACATTCAAAGAGGTCATTTCCTGTGCAAAATGGACCTTCTCCAGCATATCTTTCCTTTGGAGGCTCAAAAAACTGTAGTGTATTTTACAAAGATTTACGTAGTCCTTAAGATATGCATTGTTCTATTCTAAATACTGTGTGGTAGATCATATTGTTAACTCAATTATGCAGGTGAGGAAAGTGAAGCAAAGAGAGGATAAATACTATGCCAAGGTCCTTTCTTTAGAGTCTCTCTTCAAAATTTGAGCTCTTTATTTCCTCTCAGTTGTTTTGTGTATTTTATTATTAAAATGGAGTGCAGAGGACCCCAGAGCTGATAGTGGGAGAGGGCTGGAGGATGATAGATACGTTCTAGATCTTAATTTTGGTAATATTTTCACAACTTTATGGGCTTGTCAAAACACATTTGTATGTTGCAAAGAGTGAATTCACTGTATATAAAATAGATATCAATAAACTGGCCTTTAAAAGAATACAATCTAGCAAATATAAATTGACACATGTTGGAAATACATACATTTTGTCCAGATGAAGATTGAATTTCTCATATTATACAATCTATTCTAATACTTACTTTTTTCTTATTAAGGCAGTGTTTTCTATGTCATCTTCTAAAAATATTTGCTGATAAAGTAATACATTTTTATTTGTTGCCATATTTTTCTCATGTGATTTCAGCAATTTTTACCACAGCAGAAAGAGCTATGCTTTCTCTACTGACTTTATTCCTTCTCTGCAGGAAATCTCAAATAAAGTTTCTAAAGATTTATCATAAACTTTAGTAAAAATTTGTAAATTGCTAGATTGACCATGAGTATGAACCCTGCTGAACAAAACCAGAGGTTTTACATTTATGTTCTAGATATTAAGTGATTACAAACCTCACTATTTATGTTGCTGTGTACTATCATTAACTTATACCTCAAAACAAAATATATTCTTAGGACAGGTTTAATCATTTAGGATTTGAGAGTCAAATCCATATTTCATAGTCTTCTTGATTATTTTAAGTTTTTGTTAGCTCCTTAATAAATCTGAGTAGTGTTTATGTTAGATAATGAAACTGAAAAATAACCTATAATGGAAGTAGGGGAAATATCAGCTGCCATTTTCTTATTGTTGCCTTGGAAGTAGGGGAAATATCAGCTGCCATTTTCTTATTGTTGCCTTGGTCATGTATTAATAAAATAATCTTCATTTTTCCAATTTTTACCTTAGGGTTACATAAAAGCAATTTTCTAGATGTGAGGACTAGTTTAGTTAAAAATAATAGAATTCCATAGATGCACTTAGCCAAATTCATGCAACATGAGTACAGTAAAATACCCTTTCAAACAACCACCACCATCAAAATCCCAATGAGTAGCCACTTGACATCCAATAAGATAGCTGTAATCAAAATGACAGACAATAACAACTTCTGGCAAGCAAAACTGAAACACTCGCATGGTTCTAGTGGAAATAAATGTAAAATGGTGCAGACACTTTGGAAATCAATTTGGAAGTTCCTAAGAAAGCTAAACATATACTTAACATGTGACCCAGAACTTTCAATCCTAGGCATATATCCAAGAGAAATAAATACATACACCTACACAAAAACTTGTACAGAAATCTCCAAAGCAACATTATTCATAAGAGCTTAAACATTTCAAAAAGTCCATCAACTAAAAAATGGATAAACAAAATGTGGTGTATATCCATATAATGGAATATTATTCAGCTATAAAACAAATGAAGTAATGATTCCTGTTACAATAAGGGTGAAACTTGCAAACATTATGCTAACTGAAAAAGACAGACAGGAAAGGCCAAACATATGATTATTTTTATACGGTAGACCCTCAATGAAAGTATGTTAGTGGTTGTCAGAGGGTGGGGCAAGAGTGGAATGAAAAGTAACTGCTAATGGATATAAGGTTTCCTTTTGGGGAAATAAAAATATTCTGAAATTAGAGAGCAGTGATAGCTGCACAACTTTGTGAATACAGTAAAAAAAAAAAATTAATTGTATACTTTGAAATGGTGAATTTATGGTATATGAATTATATCTCAATTAAAATATTAGAAAACAATTCTGCCAAACATTTAACATGGCAACAATCCCTATGATTTCTCCAGAAACTTCATATTTGGGACCTGTGACAGTCATTAAATTAAATATTATTAAGTCGTAATGCTGTCTGATTTTTCATAAAGAAAATAAACATGAGGAGATGTTCTGAAATTTTATTCCGACATCCCCCTGAATACTTTTGAACACTGGGGGCATCTAGGATAGAAAATTAAGCTTTTGTAAGGCAAACATGATACTTCACGTACTGTTCCAGGTCTACTTCACCTGACTCCTCTCCTAACACTGTCTTACCACATATGCAATCTTTCAGCCACAATGGAAGCAGCAATCTTTCAATGGCCATCCCTTGCTCTTTCACAAACTAGTGTGTGGGCCTGGAATGTATAACCTCACCTTCCCTGTCACAACAACTCCTCCGTGAATTTCACAGCTTCTCTGAAAGTTTCGGAGCCTCCAACAGAAGTGAACTGCTCCCACCTTTCTTTCTTTAGCAGTCTGTCAGGAACTCCTTCAAAATGTGCACACTAGTATCTGCAGTGCTTCATCTTTTTCACCAGTTTTTAATATGTGCACAGCAAACATAGCTAAGTTTGCTTGGATTATTTTTTTAAAAAAGGATGATTGCATGAGTGTGTTTTGTATATTGATTTATTTCACCAACGTTAAGTACTAAATAAACTATTACATATTCAACATAGTAAAAGAATGTCTGCCAAATTTAGTTGTTAATGTATAAATAAGCTAATAAATACAAATGAAAGACAGTCAATCACATCTATTCTGAAAGAAGGAAATAATATTAATTGTTTGCAAATGTGATTGAGTGTGAAGAAGAAAACACTGACAAGAAATTCCAAATGAAAGAAATTCAATCATATCTCTTCTGTGAAATAGGAACAACATTGCTTGCATATAGAAATAAATACGGGGAAGAAAACAATGACAAAGTAAGGCAAAAATACTTCAAAGAGAAAACATCAACTGGAAAATGTAGTGCATACAAAGGCAGGTGCAATATTTTTACAATTTAAGGTCATGCATTACTCTTAGAGCTCAGAAAAAAGTATGGAATATTTGAAAATAGATGATAGCAATTAAAGTACATATCAATTATGTCAATAATTCAAAATAAAATGAACTTAAATCATTTTAATATGAAGAACAATAGGAAAGTTGATATCAAAATGAAAGGAACTTAAATCATTTTAATATGAAGAACAATAAGCAAGTTGATATTTCAAATTTTAGGCTGTGTATTTATAATAATGTACAGGCTAAACTTTACAAAGTAACTTTATAGGAATTACTTTCAGTAACTTCAATGTAAGAGGAAATTCTCATTGTACTGTTGATTGATTAATATGCGGGCCTGTTTTGCCTTCTATGATTTTCTGGGGAAAATGTAAATATGGATATTGACATAAAATTACACCGTTTGAAATATTTTATACTGGACTTCATAAATATATTTCTGATAATTAACAACATAATTTTTGAAAGTAATTTGCTTAATATTAAACATCTGGTTGCTACCAAATGAATATATTTTATTACCTAATATTTATATTCAACATTATGAATATGTAATTGAAAACAGAATGAATTAAACAAAAATGACTTTATCACATTGTGTTAGTGTACATGCAGCAACTGAAAAAAAATTCAATATGGTTATTCTGCATTAGTTAAGAAAGTAATAAAACATACGTGCCTTTCCAAAAAGGTGGAGACCTACTAAAACTATTCTTTTTAGCTCATTTATTTTTCATATGGCTGGAGTATATTTCCTCACAATAGCAATATTTTTAATTAGATCACTTATAATTTGTTCACAAGAAATATGATTTTTGGAAAATGTATAACAAGAAATGGCAATTTATTTTCCAAAAATATGTAAGATTCCATTTTAGTAACACATTACAAATATGCTGACGTTTCAATATGGTAAAGACTCATAAAATAATATACTAACTTGAACGTAAATATTTTAAAATAAATTTTGAAATTATATGGTTGGCAATAATAATCTACTGATTACCTTAATTTGCTCTTCAATTGCTAAAAATCCATGGTTTTTTCCTCCGATTTACCAAATTAAACATTTCTGAAAAAAAAGAAAAAAATATTTAATTTCATGATGAGAAAAAAATAAATACTCTGTGTTATGGTTACAGTTGTAGAACTATTTGAATATTTCTTGTTGGTTGCCAAGTCTGTTATTTCCCACAATGCCTGAGGTCTCACAGCAGAACTATGGTATGTAGAGGAAATTTAGGATACAGATGACACATCTTCCTATACTATCTAATTTATTATAAGGTTTACTGGGAAAATTGATGGATTTGATAGTCAAGATTTTTTTTCTAATTAAAAGAATATAACATTTTTAATATAAGTTTTGCTGTTTCCAAGAAATGTCCTTATTTCTTGCCATAGGCACTTCTAGCTAAGATACTGGGATGAGTCTTACCACTTTTGCCATTAGATAACATGCATAGAAAACAAATTGAGAAGCACCTTAGCACATCTAATCATACACACACATACGCACACCCTTATTTGTGTATACAGACACAAATACTGTAATATATTTATTTGCAGTAATCTAAATAAATTTGGATTTTAAAAAATAGAAATATACAAAAGTATGTTTATTTAAATCAAAGATTTACAGAGGTATTTGAGTTTTTATTTTCTTTAAATTACCATATTTTTATTTTAGTAAACAAATAATAAGACAGACTTTCTACACCCAAAAAATAGTATTGTCCTTCAAAGTATTTTCTTTAGATATTTAATATTTTCTAATGGTTTTGCAACTGGCCATATCAATTTTTGAATGTTCTAGTAGGTCTATTTAAAGAGCTTTACACAAAGCTCTTAATTTTAGTTACTAGTTTTAGTTACCATACAAAGAGCTTTACACAAAGCTCTTTAGTTTTAGTTACTAGTTTTAGTTACCTTACAAAGAGCTTTACACAAAGCTCTTTAGTTTTAGTTACTAGTTTTAGTTACCTTACAAACAGCTTTACACAAAGCTCTTTAGTTTTAGTTACTAGTTTTAGTTACCTTACAAACAGCTTTACACAAAGCTCTTAGTTTTTGTTACTAGTTTTACTTACCATACAAAGAGCTTTATACAAAGCTCTTTGTATTAGTTAATTATTATTATATTTAGTATTTATGCTATTAGTGGTAGTATGCAATCAGGAGGTTAAGTAACTATATATATGATAAACAGTGACAAAATCCATTATCTATTCTAAAATTTTGTCCCCAAATGGATAAAGAATGAGATACAGGGCAGAAAGTCAATAGCATAAAATTAAAGTTGAGCTCTACTTTACCAAATCACTATTGATTAAAATAAGATATGCTATGATATGAAATGAAAACAAATTAGTGAAAGCTATTCACTGATAAAAGCATTACATTTTGTTCAGGGACTTAAAAAATATTAAAGCAATGAAACTCACTGTATTTTTGGAGTGAATGTCCATTTGTATTTGCTCAATTAGTGAGGTTTTTGAACCACAAGAACAATTAAAGTTCATACTTGAATGCCACACTTGACTGCTTGGACAGGAAAAACAAATTTTTAATCAACTGCTTAAATTTCACTGGACGATCATTCTAGCATGCTCTCTCAATAGTTACTGGCTGTCACTTTTTTTCCCTGGTTTTTGAAGAACTGGCATATCTCATCTTCAAATGTTCTATATATCTAAACAATCACGGGTTGTTCTCTACAGGTTTGCCTACAATACTATCACCTTTAATATCTTTTATTTTTTCCTCCCCATCTGGGAAATACATTCTGACATCCAAGCATGACTAATTTTACAAAGTTCTCCCTAATACTACCAAACCCACTCCACCACAGACAAAACCAATCTTATCTTCCCCGACACTCCTATACCTCTTTGTACATTTCTCTATTTTGCTGAAAGCTACACTATAGTATGAATTGCTAGAGAACAGAGACTGTGGCTTCTTCAATCTGTATCACTCCTCCCTAAGGAAACAAACACCTAACAGTGCCACAAAATGCTGACTGGGCAAATAAAACATTTCCATTTCTTAATTGAACACACACGCGTGCGCGCGCACACACACACACACATATATACACAGGAACTTGTTTATTGGAAACTGTATAGACTGAACATAAATTAAGACCCAAAACAAAAATACACTCTTATATGTGTCTTTGAATTTGTTTGTATAGCTACCTTTATAGGTTCTTTTTCTTTTTATAGGTAAGGACAGAGAATCTTCCATTTACAGTTTGGTTATTCAACATCTCAGTGCCTCTCTCAATTACAGCCACTTATGGCACTTGAGAGTCAGCAGACAGCTCCGACCAAGGACAAGCTTACATAGAGCCACTTAGCCTGCTAATGAGAAGGCAACCAGGTGTGAGGGAAAACACCAGAAAGAAAAAGGCAAGCAGGAGGGTGAAGAAAATAGAAAAGAAAACTGCAAGAAGGGCAGAAAAATGTATTATATCAAATGATACTATTCTATCAGTAAAAGGTAATAAGACTGAATTTCTTTTGTAATTCATAAAATTGATCTAAAAGGGATCTTTTAAAAGGAGCTACAAGAAATATTGTTTTAAGCAATGTGATTATTTAGGAGCAAAGCACTCAGGGAAGACAAAAAATGTAATTTATTTTAGATAAAAATAAATGTCTGCAAATATCTGTTCATAGTTTCATTACTTTATAGTTCCACATGGTTCGAAAGCGACATAAAAAGCAACGCACCAGAAATTATTGCAATTCACTCTAGGTCTTGAGAATTAAATGGAAATGTTTTGAGTTTGAGTACTAGATTGCTTTAATTAAAAATTAAAAGTTAAATTAATTTCTGCTTTAAATCAAACTTTGTAAAGCAATCACATATATAAGATCTCCAAAACGGAAAATAAAATAAAAATGACATTCAATTCATCAATTAAAAAAAAAACTGGAATACATGATAAATATGAATGTTCAAGGTACATTTTCTAATCCTAAAATAGAAAGTTTAAAAAGTAGAGAAATTCATTGATTCATCAAATATTTACTCAATGCCAGGCACTGCTCTAGTTGGTATGAATTCAGGAGTGAACTGAACAGATGAAAATGGCACTCACAGAGCCTACTTCTGCATTCCAGTTGTGGAGCAGTAAGTGAGAGAAAGAGATAGATATATGCATACACACACCCACACACACGAACACACACACAGAAAATGTGAGTCTGTGTCTATACGTATACATATACATACACACATTTTTACATATTTATAAAATATATTACCATACTATTATGCATAATCGATATAGGTGTAAACAATTTACATACATTTTCTATTTACATGTACAATTCTTACTTTTTTGACAGGTTAAATTCACATTTAACCCTTAAAACAATTCTCTGAGGTTAGTATGGATATTAGTGGCAAGACCAGAATTTGAATGCAAAAAAGCCAAATTCAGACTCTACATCCTCAAGCCTTTCAAATAACATACTTATTGTTACTGACTATGTTTCTTACAGGGATGTTTATAATGAAAGAAAATAAACTTCCCAAAATCAGTATTTTAGAAAATGATCATCTCAGAATTTCATGACACTGATTACTCTTAGAAGATACTTTCACATTTTGGTATTAAAACAAGATTCCAGGAATCTCATTAAAAAATAATGTGGAATTAAGATAGAAAATATGTTATTTTCTCAGGCCAGGTGCCATTAATTCCATTATGTGGCATCACCTACTGAACTATCCAGTCAAGGTTCATGAGTCAATGAAGAAGTGACATGAACAAACATGTTTTTAAAAGACTATTCTGTTGTCAGTTAATAGATGGCTTTCAGCCTAAGATGACAGTGATATTTTTTAAAAAGGTCAGTGATAATTGAGACTTAAAGACAATACAATGAGTTAGAGAAATTTTTATGAAGAAATATCTTTTTGTATATGAGAGTTAATCCTTAAATCATTCTTAGAACTAGACAAACAGTTACATATTAGGTATTACTAATGTAATTTTATTATTTGTAAAAAGAAGTACATCACTTTCACATCCATCATTTCAATGTTTTTGGATGTAAATAGGAAAATGTGAGTCAATGATCTGAAAACAGACATAATTATCACATTTATGACAGTCCACCTCCACACTTTCAACTAGGACTCCAAATGTTATCTTTTAACTTATGATGGTCAAATCCTTTTTCCAACTACCCCCTTCGCGTCTCACCCAACTAGTCTATGGGTGATTTTCAAATATCTTCTACTTTGATTTCTTATTGATAAGCATCATCTTGTGCCACCTCTTTCTAGATAGTGTTCAGATTGTTTTATCATCTCTATTTCCAATATCATAATCTTCATCACTGTGTAAAATAGAAAATAAATTTTTACCCTATTTTACAGATTAGAAAGCTGTAATTCACAAATATTACTATGGTTATTACATAATATTTTAAGACAAAAGTCCAAGACAATTTGTACTTAGTTCAACCGCCTGCCACTCATCTTGTCTCACTGGTCTACACACCTCAATAGTACCTCTTAGAACACCATTCAATCCCCTCTCAAATCTGCCTTGCAAATGATTCCCAGAACAACTTAAGACTTCATTTTTCTCATGATGATTTTCTGCTCTGTAATCCACAAAAGCACTGTTTTAATTTTCACAGAGTCTGGTTTTCAAGAATTTATAAAGGATGAATACAATTTTTGTATTACAAACATCACTTTTTGACACCACTCTATTCCAAATAGAATTTCCGTAACAGAGCTTGAGTTGCTGACTGGCACCTCAGATAAGACTATTCTGAACAGAGTGGCTTGTCAGCTAATGTGATCCCCTGTACACTTGTTCAAAGTTTTAAACACTGTGCTGAAGTCTCATCTTCCCAAAAAATCAGCCTCAACTGTTTTTGCACAAACTCACCTCTAAATGCTTGGTAAACTTTAAATTAGTAGTACAAAGTTTAGTTCTACATGCACCCATATTTTCTACCTGTTAGCCTGTGGCCCCAAGAAAGTGTATTCCATTATATAAAGTATCTGGGGGTGGAACAGTGAGAATGGCTAAATGAGAAGGCTGGCAAATAGTCTCCACAAAAATCAATGATAAAACTGGACAAAATTGTCAAAAACAACTGTTTCAGGACTATAGAAATTAACCAGTCATTTAACAAATTAGGAAATGTTTATCAAGAGACAGTACTGAACTTCTGGTAGGAACAATGGGGGTCCCATGTCATTTTGCTTGGGAATTTTTCTCTCTCCCTCTCCCATCCCCAAATAGGCTTAATGTCAGATCAAAAGACAAATCTTAGTAAATATAAAAGGATGAAAAATCATATAATTTGTGTTGCCTTATCAAAGCAGAATTAAATTAGAAATAAAAAGAAAAATAGATTTTGGAAATCCCTAAATATTTGAAAGTTTTAGCATTTCTGTATATCTCAAGGGTCAAAGACAAAATCACAAAAGAAATTAGAAAATGTTTTAACTAAATGGAGCAAAGGCACATCATAACAAAAATTATGAGATGCAGTGAAAGCAGTGGTGCTCAAAGGCAAATTTATAGCTTTAAATGCCTCCATTAGAAAAGTAGGAAGATCTCAAACCAATAATCAAAGCTTCTACCTTAAGCAAAGAAAAAAAGAAGAGTGGACTAAATGCCAAGTAAGCAAAAAAAGAGGGAATAAAGGAAAGAATAGAGGAATAAAGGAAAGTGTAAACTTTACCAGAAGACCAATGTTAAAATGACTACTAATTATTTAAAATCCCACTAATTAATATTAAGATCCCACTAATTATTTATTTTATGCTATGAAAAAATTCCGTACCTTCTGTATCTGGTAGCATTTTTATTTTTAACATGACAAATTAATGAAATTACTCTTAAGTTTCCTCCTCATTGAAAAACATATAATTGATTTTTTGGTAATAGTCAACAGATCTATAAAGTATATAAAAATGCACAACATACAGGAAACTCACAGGTTATTATTAGGGAAAAAATACAGAAAATCCAGAGAATGATCCTCAGACCTTTGTCAATATATTACCCAACAATTTTGCTTATAGAAGGCTGAGCTTCTTACATTTTGTTTATATAAACATTAAAATACTTATAATTAATGCAAGGAAGGGCAGAAATATATTGTGCTGACTGTCAGTTTGTCAGTCTGTATATATAAGGTAGAGTAGGATGGGACAGGATAGGATGATGGGATAGGATAAGATACTGTACCATTCCATACCATTCCCTACCATACCATACCATGAAAGCAAAGGCAAAAAAAGGGAAGAGAAGAACCCGTGCTGAGGTGTCTTCTATATACCCAGCCATTGTGGTAACAGCTAGGAATAGGACAGTGTAAACAGATACAGTTCTTTCCCTCAGAGAAGAGAATTTTTTAACATTAAAACCAAGGAATAGGTCTTTTCTCTATTCCTTTAGTGCAGAGAATTATTCTTTCTCAAGTATCAAAAGCTACCCAAAGCTCCCACAGCTTCCACAGTCACAATCAATTCCTTCGTCGTTTAGCCAAGGACTGACTCACAGATGCTTCAACTTACTGCTAGTATCTAAGGAACTATGTTGCCATTCTCTTATGACATAATAAAGGAGAAAACAAGACCTGCTGTGAATAACCCACCCTCAGGAAGAGTTCTAGCATTCTGATGTAGACAGGAAAATAAGAAGCTTCTTATGAAGGGAGAAAAGATGGTAAAATATACAGTAGATGTGACTGATGGAGGCTTGAACGGACATCTAGAAAAGGATTCAGTACAAAATGGAAATTTCATATGGGCAAGATGGACTAATGGCTGGGGGCAGTGGGTTTCCTGCACTCCTTTAAACACTTCTGCATTACAAGCAGTCAGCAGCCCATGTCTGTAACCCTAGGAAGACTTGGTAGGCTTCCAGGAAGATATTTCCTCAGCAACGCCTGCTCCTTTCTCTCTCTGGCTGAGAAATAGCTTTCAAATTATCAATATTAAAAAAAAAAAAAAACATTTAATTTACCCTCTGTTTTTATCCCTCAAAAATGGCTATGTTATGACTAAAATTACACATGACAAGTGGTATTTGCATACCAATCGTGGTTTCCAACTTCTATGATAATGGGAATTATTAAGCTTCTCTCATTATAATAAAATGTGCCTACCCTCTATATACCCTCTTTTAAATGGTAATTTTCTAGTAGAACATGCTGAAATCTACCCTGTAGTTTATAATATGAAATCACTGTTAAACAGTACATACATTTACATATTCTATGACAAAACAGTTCAAAACAATTGGAAGTTTGCTTTGTAAGTAATGAAAACATAACAATAATTTATATTTAAGTATTTAAGAAGTTTTAGTAAGAAGGGGATTATAAACATCAATGTTCATTTGTTCAACTTCAGTTAGGAACATAGTATATTTTAATAATAAATATTGTTCAAAATACAAGGAATAAAGTCAGGAAAGAAAACATTTGTTCTCAGAATTCCTGTTAAAATGAGAAACTACCACTCATAAAGCAAAAAGTTAATTTTCAATATATACCTGCAATTAAGTGACACTGATTGCTGTTGCTTCTTAAATATGAATTCTAAACTCATGTATTTTTTTCTAAGATGAATACACAAAGAGAACATATAGACCCTTTGGTCTTTACAGTAGCTGTATTTTTGAAAGATTGCATATTAATTAATTCACTTTGAATGTATTGGAGATATTTACCGTTTACACAAGCTTCATACTAAATCATTTTGAAATGCATTGCAAAATAATCAGCTTTCAACATATATATTATTTAAGCACTCTACCATTGCTCTATCTCCTTTCCTTTCACACTGGTCAAACATACCAAAATCTAACCTGAAACATGCATGCTGGGACAGTGTAAGTCAGATTAACTTAGGGAGTACACTTGATGATTCATATGATAATCTCAGGGTTATGGATATAGGAAATTTTGTCCTGGTTTATGTCCAAATTTGAGTAAGAAATTTAAAAAATTCATTCAAGCAGTAATGCTCTACTAAGAAAAGATCCTTTTCTTTAAATATTTATGTATCCTGTCTTTAACTATCCAGTTTTTAGTTCACAAAACTATACTTTCCCTTCATGGTAGATTTAGATAAAAAAATTTAGAGTTTAATCTTGAACTATTAAATACAAGGAAAAATAGCCTAAGAACAAGTTATTGCACTAGCACATGCTACCATACACCTTCTACAGACTCATGATAGATCTTTTTTAAGGTTTACTGAATTTTTGTAAACTTATGCAGCTTCTGAATGTCAGTTCCAGAAAAATGATTTTTATCTCACATATCTAGAAGGCCAAATTGTCAGGTGATACAAATCCCAACGAAAATCCAATATGCCAGAATCCTTACTGCTTTACTAAAGACGAGAACCTGGCATCTAATGAAATGTTCTCGGAGGTTTAAAATAGTTTGGATTGCCAAGCCAGACACTGAATCTCAGATGAACTTTTTCCAAAAATCCTCATTCCTCTGGTCATTAAAAAAATCAATAAATGTATTCTAACTAAAGTTTAAAAAGCTTCTGAGAAGTGACCTCTGCCAAAGTGTTTTGGGAACATTCCAACTGTGCAGGGGGCAGAATGTGGGATCAAAAAGCAGAAAGAAGGAAATAAAGAAATGCTTCTGCACAAGTGAAAAAAGAAATCTAGCTGGAGGTCTGAAAGGGATTAACTTACATATCAAATATCAGGTTTCCATTGCATTGCCATTCTGCTTTCTTCTTTTTTCTCTGCCCCCTTCCCACATTGCCTGTAGTTTATCGCATGAAGCTTTATTTCTCACTTTGTCTAAGATTTCAAGCAGAAAATCTTCAGTACTGAGGTCTTAAAAATTTGCTTTATGTTCCACAGTAATAGTCCCTTATCTGAGACTCCAACATCTGGAAATCAAACCAATGTAACTTACAAGTCTGAATCAGAAAACACGTTTGAAAAACAAAAAAAGGCACACTGCACTAAAATTCAACTTCATGGAATGGCCCTCAGTCAAGACCTACTTATTCTTTCTTTCCTATACAGAGTTCTAACAAACAGAAATCAGAAGAAACCAAAGCAGAGTATTGACAAACTGACATCCAAAAGAAATACTTAAAGCTCTGAGGAAAACAGAAAAAAACAAGAAAGAACTTTGGAAATAGCTTTACTATTCAAATGCAAGCATCTGCAGTGGACACTTGAACAGGAGGGATATTTGCCCCAACTTTTCAGAAATTTTTTTTTTTTCTACCCAAAGAATTACCCCCACACCCACCCAAACAAGATCCTAGATAACTAAAGTTTTACTCATACATGATTCAAGCTAGTTATAATAAGGTTAGGTAATACTGGCATTATAGATAAGCAAAAGTTAATGCCCTTGACTAAGTTCAAAGGATTTGTATATGTATAAGTATTTTACTCTGCCTTTTGAGGACATTACTTTTAAGTATTTATATTTTATGTCTATATGTTATAGCTATAAAAAGAAGAGTATATAAATCTACGTTTTAAGTTATTTAGATATTGCATGCCTATTGGGGGAAAATTCATATCAACCTTTCATATAAGATTCACCAAAATTTTTCAACCTGTTGGCTTTTTGTAGGAAAAAGTTAACGCATCCATAGACCTTTTTAAAATTAATGGATGTTGCATACAGTTAGCAACACAGCTCTTTAAAAAGTAAAAAAGTCATTAAAGTGAAACAATATTTTTCAGAATAACAAAAGTCAAAAACAGCAAACTATGAAAATAATTTACCTGAATTAAAATATTGTGTTATTTTTTAATTTAATTGATGCTAAATTTAATTTCCATTGTTACTAAATGTAATCAATTAGTTTTGAAGTACACATTCCAGAGATATAAAGGAAATGCTAATAACAAAAATTTTAACATTTTAACATTTTTTCTACTTTCCCCCTTAATGAAAGTTAAATTCTCAAATTCATATGGGATAAATAGGCAAACATGATTTTAAGTATACCTATAAATGAAAATCATTGCGTCTCTTATTTAAGATACTATTACAAATTAAATAACTATGCTTTATAGAAAAGTCATACATTTATCATCTTTTACGTGAATGTTATATGCTTATTATAATTTTAAGAATAGCATGCTGTGGTTATCACAATAAAAAATCAAGATCAAAGATGAGCTAGGTATTTTTGGAAAAGCGACAAAGAAGAATTTTTAAAAACTTGTCTGAAATCATTTTTGTATATCCCAAATTTGCTATTTTCTTCTAATGTTTGGCAAAATTCCTACTAATAGGCAGCAGCTTTTTAATATTTTAATTTTTCAATGTGCTACTTTAACTTTTATTTCTATTAAAATGGATGACAAATTAAATTACATAAAAGACAAACTTTTATATATTTAGATTTCAAAAGAACATTGTTTACAATCATTTTCATTCAATAATCAATCTAATAAACAAAGAAAGAGCCACAGTAAACCTAAAGCTGGGCTAGCTAACTGTGCTAAAAAACTGAGTTAAATATTGTTCCTATTACCAGGACATTCGCAGGCAATTGAAAACTTTCTTAACAGTACCCAACAGTCTTGGTTTGGCTATTTAATGATCGACATTAGGTATATGAATAACAAAGAATAAAAATAACAAAGCAACAGCAATAACAAGTTTAAAAGGTCAACTAACTTAATCAAAGCACAATTTAGATCTTAATCCAGATAAACTGTTAATAATTACAATGGAATACAAAAGCAAAATTACTAAAAAATATCACTTAAATATTAAATAGCAAATAAAAACAAAATATCTGTCTCTACTTCACTGCAATCAAAGACAGTCAAATGCAAGTTGATCCAATTAAGCCAATTTAGGATCCACAACTACTTAAAAGCATGACCTATATACTAAGTGATGAAGGCAAAATGGATTTGGTCCAAATCCGCTTTATTTGCTTAGATGCTATTTATTATGGCTACATTTTATTATACAGTAGTAAAAAATTACAGTGTGACATCCTGTTATTTCCCACTGGGAAAAGTGATACAGATGCACTATTAAACCTCAGCACAGGCATCAGGATGTCAGGCTACACTCCACTTGTGCCTTTATAATGTGTCAATAGACGTTGATGTTTATGCAGCTGATGGTAAAGCCAGCCAAATTACTGCCACTTAAATGTTCCATAAAATCATTGCTTTATAGAAATCTAGAACCTTTTCAGCATTTCTGGTGACTGCACACATATTGGAAAGAGAATGCTTATTTTATTTATTTATTTTTTTTTGAGACGGAGTCTCGCTCTGTCGCCCGGGCTGGAGTGCAGTGGCCGGATCTCAGCTCACTGCAAGCTCCGCCTCCCGTGTTTACGCCATTCTCCTGCCTCAGCCTTCCGAGTAGCTGGGACTACAGGCGCCAGCCACCTCGCCGGGCTAGCTTTTTGTGTTTTTTTTAGTAGAGACGGGGTTTCACCGTGTTAGCCAGGATGGTCTCAAACTCCTGACCTCGTGATCCGCCCGTCTCGGCCTCCCAAAGTGCTGGGATTACAGGCTTGAGCCACCGCGCCCGGCCGAGAATGCTTATTTTAAAAGAAAGCAAGTAATGACCATTATTTCTTTTTTAAAAAAAATAATTAAATGCCTGAAAATTTCCCTAAAACTAATATACATTTTCAAGGAAAGGATCTAGCATATAACAGAATACCTAAACATTTATCTTTGCCAAACAAAATTCTAGGTAAGTTATAAACCCTAGTTCAGACCAGTTCTAAAAAAATAATTTGTTGAGAAATTATGCTTCACAAGAGAATTAAGATTATAGCTTTCCTAAAATCCATAAATATCTTTCCTGTTTCGTCACTATTCTCATCAATTTATATTCATCATGTGTTGAAAATGTTGTAGAATTCTAGCTATACAAATAGAAATTCTCATTTTTTTTCTGTTACTTGAAGGAGAGAGATGGTAAGAAAAATCAGTTTTTCAGTTAATAGTTGCCAGTTCTGAAAATACTAGCTGGTGTTCTACAGTGCTATATACTTTAGGCAGGAAAATATTCAGAGATTCACCTGCAGAGATTCAGGTGTTCCAAAATTTGTTTTTCCTCTTGAAGCTGAAGCAATTTTAGATTGGCTGCCATGGGCCATCCCCCCAGCCTCAGCAGATCCTGAAGCTGAGACTTCCTAGTATCCAACAGCACCACTGCAAACTATACCTAGGCTTCCTGAAAACACAGAGTAAGTGAGGCACCAAGGCAGATACATTTCCCTTGCCTCTAATATATGAATGATCTAATTCTTTCTGAGATGGTTTAGCCCAAATGCTCTTGAACATCAAGAGCCTCTATTAGCTGGGAGTGTGTTCTATGCCTTTTGCACTTGCCAACATATTGGTCCCCTTAGCAGTCTCAGTAGGGCAAAAGAAAACTACACTGTATCTTTTAAAACAATCAGTTAAACTTCTGAGTGGTAAATTGTATTCAAATTTTTTGTAACGTTTTGTGATCTCCCAGTCAAATAAACTCAATAACAACAATTTCTGTTTTTTAAATCTTCCTATTTAGAGAACCAACTTTGGATAACGAGATAGCTGGCCAGTATGCATCTGCATTATAGTCATAATGTCATAACCATTTTCTATGACTTGGGCATAATGATATTACCCTACAATACTCATCTTCCATTCCCTTCTCCAGATAAGCATTTTTTTTCTGTCTTTTAGAGAATATCCTACTATTTTATGATCCCTCTAGAAATTCAACCTCAGGCTAAGTAAGGTTTGTCATAATTGTTAGAACTTTTAAGAACACAAGCACAGAATTATGATTTACCATACCTGTTAAAATACCATAACACAGCCATTCAAAAGTTGACATTGAATGACATTCAGGTACTATTGAAGAGAAAAGACCTCCACAAACAACATTACAGTAACCATTGCTATTATTACTGAATTTTGGTGATGATTATTGTCTCTCAAATGCTCTGTCTTCATCTCTAACTCCAACCTGTTTGTACGTATGGTGACTCACATTTAGAATGTCCTTCTCTAATTCTCCATCAATGTTAATAGCTTCATTTACTTATTCATTCATTTATCTTACAATAGTTATTCTAAACCTGCTGTGTGCTAGACAGTGTGTTATTTTGCGTGCTACAAAAATAAATAACTGCTTAATTCCCTGTGGAAGAAAGTTGTATAAATGAATACTTTAAAAACATAAGGTCAATATTTTGTTTAAAAAAAAAAACAACTGAAAGCAGTGAAGAAGTACAATAGGATTTTAAGCAAAACGAACCAAATCCTCAATATAGTGATACCGTTAATTTTTATAAATCACAACATATATTGCCTATATACTCATATTTCATGTCTTTTTAAAATTATTATTATTATTATTATTATATTTTTGAAATGGAGTCTCACTCTGTCACCAGGCTGGAGTGCAGGGGTGCGATCTCGGCTCACTGCAATCTCTGGCTGTTGGGTTCAAGCAATTCCCCTGCCTCAGCCCCCCAAGCAGCTGGGAGTACAGGTGTGCACCACCATGTCCAGCTATTTTTTTTTTTTTTTTTTTGAGACGAAGTCTCGCTCTGTCGCCCAGGCTGGAGTGCAGTGGCCGGATCTCAGCTCACTGCAAGCTCCACCTCCAGGGTTTACACCATTCTCCTGCCTCAGTCTCCCGAGTAGCTGGGACTACAGGCGCCCGCCACCTCGCCCGGCTAATTTTTTTTGTATTTTTAGTAGAGACGGGGTTTCACCGTGTTAGCCAGGATGGTCTCGAACTCCTGACCTCGTGATCCGCCCGTCTCGGCCTCCCAAAGTGCTGGGATTACAGGCTTGAGCCACCGCGCCCGGCCTTTTTTTTTTTTTTTTTTTTTTTTTTTTAATTTTAGTAGAGATAGGGTTTCACCATGTTGGCCAGGATGGTCTCGATCTCTTGACCTTGTGATCCGCCTGGCTTGGCCTCCCAAAGTGCTGAGATTATAGCTGCGCCCGGCCTATTTCATGTTTTATTTATCATTCACTATGACAAACCCAGAGGATGGTATTTATCATTTATTATTTGACCACACCCACCAATTATTTATCACAGATTATATACATGACATATAAAATAAATATGCATAATAGTAAACAACTCAAAAAGTGTCTGCTCTGGACACAGGGTGCTTGATTACAAAATCTATCTCTTACATTAACTGCATGAACTTAAAACTATTTTTGCCTCAATTTACTCATCTGCAAAATTGGGACTATGAGATATCTTAAAGCGTTACTGAAAAGATTAAAAACAAATCCAAGTAAACTATCCAGAACTATCCCTAGCACACACTTGGCACAAAACATGTTCAGCTAGTCAGGCCTTAAATGCTAACTTGATGTTTCACATGTATATCCTTTTTGAAATCCTAATTTATAGAGTAAGTAACATTATCACCATTTAACAGATGATGAATCTGTAGTTCAGGGAAATTAACATTTTCTTAACATGAGAGAATTTCTAAATGGCACAGTCACAAAGCAACATATATCTACAATATTCAAAAAGGAGAGAAATAAACATCATGCATATATTAGGTTGGGCATCATAACCTACATGTTTACAACTCTAGTCATTTCAAAAGAGACAAGTGATTGTCACTACCAGATAAAAATATAGCAGAGTAAATGAAGAACAAACTCTGTCAAATATTTAAAAATCCAAAAAAAAAAAAAAAAAACACCAGCTTTTACTTCAATTAATTGGAGCTTTAGAAAGGAAGACAATAATTACAACTGAAAATTCCCCCCATAGCAGTAGGAAGGTAGCACATCCCTAGGAGCAATGTGGGTTTTCATTATATTACAATAATCTCCACTGAAACTAAAGTTAGGATAAATGCCACTCATATCCAACATATTGCTTAAATTGAGAACCTGCCATCTTGGCATCACAGTCTATTCAATGTAAAGTTTTAAAAGAAATATTTTAAATTCCTCAAGCTAGACAGCTGTATCAATAACACAGATTTTAAACCCATGAAAAAGTCAGTTAAGGGATATTCTTGAGACATTGGTGTCAATACGCTATGCTTTGAATCAAAATATAGGAGGAGGAGATTTTCATTGGTAAATGGCTATACAAAGCTTTGAAAACTATACATTAGCAATAGACATGGAGATATATTACAGCAGAAGTGATCAGAAGGTATTTTTTTCAAATCATATGTATTTATATGAAAAAGTCATCTATATATGAAACTTTACATAGTTTGACTCTTAAACAACATGGGTTTGAACTGCATGAGTCAATTTATAATAACTGAGATTTTCTTCTGCCTCTGTCACCCTTGAAACAGTAAGAACAGCTCTTCCTCTGCCTATTTAATGTGAAGACGAGGCTGAAAACCTTTGTGATGATATACTTCCAGTTAATAAACAGTACATTTATTTTCTCTTTCATATTATTTTAATAACATTTTCTTTTCTCCAGCTTACTTTCAGAATATAATATACAATACATAACATATAAAATAGGTGTTGATTTCTGTTTAAGTTATGGATAAGGCTTCCAATCAACAATAGGCTATTAGTAGTTAAGTTTTAGGGGAGGACGAAGTTATTCTCAGATTTTCAACTACATGGTGTGGGGTTGGGGGACAGGTAGGGGGTGGTGCTCCTAACATCTGAGTCATTCAACGGTCAAGTGTGTGTGTGTGTGTGTGTGTATATATATATAATTTTCAAATATATGATCATATCGGGCAGGGTGCCATGACTCATGTCCGTTATCCCAGCACTTTGGGAGGCCAAGGAAGGCAGATCACTTGAGGTCAGGAGCTTGAGACCAGCCTGGCCAACATAGTGAAATGCCGTCTCTACTAAAAATATAAAAATTAGCCAGGCCTGGTGGTGCAGGCCTGTAGTCCCAGCTACTCGGGAGGCTGAGGTGGGAGAATCGCATGAACCTGGGATGTGGAGGTTGCAGTGAGTGGAGATCTCTCCACTGCACTCCAGCCTGGGTGACAGAGCAAGACTCTGTCGCAATTTATAAAAAAAAAAATATATATATATATATATATATATAATGATTATATCATTAAAAAAGCCTTTCTCAAAGAATTGTTATACTACAGCTCATAATTTAATATCTTCTTTGTTTCTGGACATTTTTCTTCAATTTTATGGTTGAGTGTACATGTTTTATACTTTATGCTTATTTATTTAAAAAACACAAAACTCCGTGATATTCTTTACATTTTAAACACTTTTTGATAATATTGACAAAAATCTTTCATAGTCTTCACCATCTCCTATTCTGTTTCTTTCAAGTCTTACTGTTTATTGCTTCCAGAGTATTTGTCCTAAATACAGATAATTCACAATAAAAATAGCCGTCTTTATTGTGTGCCACACACTGCTGTTAGCCCTTTGCCTACAGTGACTCATCTAATCTTCACAACATCGTGAAAGTGGATATCATTACTGCCCTGATTTCAAGATGTAGCTGTGGAGGCCTGGGAATTATTTTGTAATTGACAAGGACTAGACTAGAAATCAAGCCGATCTAACCCCAAAGGCCATACCCTTAAAGTACTTCATTTTACTCTTTACTTTCTTTGACAAGTATGTTATTTAAACTTTAAGGCTCAACTCAAAAGCAGATATTTCAATGATGCTTTTTACAATCATGCAATCTGAGTCAAACCAAAGCTTCCCTCTCATCTCATGATGATGTTATTCTTCTCTGATGGCTGACACTTAATGCGTATTAACACTGTTTTCTACACATAAATCATCTCACAGATGATATAATTATTATTATGAAACCCATTTTTTAAATGTAAGAAATGAGAGCTACAGACATTTAGAAAGTCACAGGAAATCAAAGGGCTGTGAAAGGATTCAAGCCCACGCAGCTGATAGCATGCTCATCCCACAGCATTCTAGCACTTGTTAGAAAGAAAGGCCGGGCGCGGTGGCTAAAGCCTGTAATCCCAGCACTTTGGGAGGCCGAGACGGGCGGATCACGAGGTCAGGAGATCGAGACCATCCTGGCTAACACGGTGAAACCCCGTCTCTACTAAAAATACAAAAAACTAGCCGGGCGAGGTGGTGGCGCCTGTAGTCCCAACTACTTGGGAGGCTGAAGCAGGAGAATGGCGTGAACCCGGGAGGCGGAGCTTGCAGTGAGCTGAGATCCAGCCACTGCACTCCAGCCTGGGTGACAGAGCCAGACTCCGTCTCAAAAAAAAAAAAGAAAGAATAACACTGGGGTTAGGAGCACAGGGTTTGCAGTGAGCCATAAGTGCTCCTAACCACATCTCTGTACTTATTAGATTAATAGCATTTTGCAGTCTGCATTACCTCCTAGCCTCAGTTTCTTCACTGGCAATACAAACATAACAATAGTATCTACCTCACAGTATTGTTTTGAAGACTAAGTGAGACAACACAGACACAGGCTTACTTAAAGAATGTGATACATAAACTTCAGGTGCTGTTATTATTGCTGTTGTTTACATGACATAGTCACCCTTTAGAGGAAGGCTATTTGAAAGTACACTATACACTAAAAAATGTTGTATCTCTAGTATGTGGTATACGACAAATATATAATAAATGTCTAAAGGATTTTCGCTTTCATTATTTGTTATTGTTATAATTTCATTGAAAAATGTTGCATTCAGCCGCTATATTTATGCATCTAAAATGCAAATTCTTCTTAGAGATTAGTTCATTGATTCATTCCAGGAAAGAAGTTTTATTTTAGTTTTGAACTACCATGAAAGACTAAAAGAAAATATTTTATTAAATAACATATCCTCAAGTTTAACAACTATAACTTTCAGGAATTTTTAAAAATTTGAGCCACAGACCACTGCATAATTTTCTTTGTTCTCTTTTTGGTAGCTATAGAAATGATTTGGTCAGTGCCATCTGACATACACTTAAAGACAGACATTTCTTGACTTTTCTTAAGACCGAATAATCTCAACGTCTTTGGAAACTTCATATATCATCTTTTCTAGTGATTTTGGTCACTTTTAGAACCCCTACTTCTAACAAATAGCTCTTTGGTTTGGCTTTAGTAGTCAAAGTTATCTCAGAAATATTTAAAATCCTTAAGATCACAGCATGAAATTGTCTAGCTCTCATGTCCACATCAAGCATAGATTATTATCTCCTAAGATCGCTCTCAGGAATCTTAGAGTGTGTTGTGAATCATATGTGTTGTGTCCTAATTCTCATATATTTTATTGAATGAGAGAAAGAAATACCCTCACTCTGATGTCCCTTTCCACTAACACGAGTGTAGCAGTAGATAATTTAGAAGACATTTTCTTCCATGGAAATGCAATTGAGATGAAACAGCAGCTGAAAAATTAATACTACAGATAAAGACTAATCAGTACTATACATACCACTATATATAATAATAAAATCAATAACATCATCATAATATTGCTTCCTATGAACTGAATATGTACTACATGATTTAAAATTCACTCATTCAATGAATATTTAATTAATTCAACAGATGTATTGAGCTGTTTCCATGTGCTAGGCATTTTTATAGGTACTGGGAATAAAGAAATGAACAAATAAATAACCCTGGCTTTGTGGAGTTTAAAGTAATAACAAAACATGGCAAACAAATAAAATACAAGGTACGATTCAGTGAGCAGTGATAAAAGTGCATTTGTAAAATTTTACGTAGTATGACCAAAGACTCTTTCATTGAGAAGGTAAAATGTGTAAAAATCGGAATGTAACTGGTAGCAAGCTATGTGGAAAATGACAAGGATAGCATTTCAGAGCATTTCTGGCAGAGGAAACAAGTGCAAAGGCCCTCAGGCAAGAGTTGAAAGGGATTTAAATAGCAGCAAGGAGGCTAATGGGAAGCTGCAGAGTGAGGGGGGGGGGGAGAAGAATGGTAGGAGGGATCAGACAGCTAACAAGGGGCTTAATCCTAGTTCTGGTAGAAGTAGGTAGGCTATTATTCATACTCTAGCTTTTATTTCATGAGTAGAATCCCACTACAAGATTCAGAGCAGAGGAGTAACATGATACAACTTATATTTTAAGTCGATCATCTGGCTTCTGTGTTGAGAACAGATTATAGGCAGCCAGGCCAACTAGTTAGAAAGATACACAATAGGCCGGGCGCGGTGGCTCAAGCCTGTAATCCCAGCACTTTGGGAGGCCGAGGCGGGCGGATCACGAGGTCAGGAGATCGAGACCATCCTGGCTAACACGGTGAAACCCCGTCTCTACTAAAAAGTACAAAAAACTAGCCGGGCGAGGTGGCGGGCGCCTGTAGTCCCAGCTACTCCGGAGGCTGAGGCAGGAGAATGGCGTAAACCCAGGAGGTGGAGCTTGCAGTGAGCTGAGATCTGGCCACTGCACTCCAGCCTGGGCGGCAGAGCGAGACTCCGTCTCAAAAAAAAAAAAAAAAGAAAGAAAGATACACAATAATCCAGGTGAGTAATGAGGGTGGTTTGGTTGCAAGGTATTAGCGGCATAAGCAGTGAGAGGTAATTTCTCAATGTATGTAAGGTAGAAGTTATAGGATTTGCTTATGGATCATATATGTTATGCATGAGAGGAAGAAGTCAATGTTTTTGACTTTTGCAAATGAAAGAAAGGAGTTGTCATTTTTGAAAGTTTTTTTAAAAAGACATTTTTAGGGGTATGGGTGGAGAGTAGAAGTTAAGCTTTGGACATATTAGTTGGACGTGCCTATCAAAAATCCTAGTGAAGATACTTGAGAAAGTAGCTATATACATGAGTCTAGAGTGGAACATTTGCGCTAGAGGTAAAAATTTGGAAACAATAAGCAATTAAATCACATATAATGCTAAAGTAGAAGAGACTACCAAAGAAGTGAATATAGAAAACAGAAGAGAACCCAAGACTGAGCTTTGGGAATCCCCAAAACTTGTAGATTAGAGAGGATCATGAGAAATCATTGAAGAAAACTAAGGGAGATGCCAGAAAAAATACAAGGAAAGTTGGATGACCCAGAAGACAGTTGAGAAAAGCTTTTCAAGAAGACATCAATGGTCTGCTTTCATGAGCAGAAACCCACTATAACGTTCTGAGCAGATGAATAACATGATACAACTTACATTTTAAAATGAACATTCTGGCTTCTGTGTTGAGAACAGATTAAAAGTGGCTAGTAGTTTATATTAAGAAATAAAGTAAAATGGGAACTGAGAATTAAACTTTGGATTTGACAACATTAATATTTTTTCAGATAAACAACAGCTTTGGTAAAATGATTAAGAACTAAAGCCTGATGGGAATGTGTTCAAAAGAGGAAGAAAGGAGAAATATTTGATCAGCAACTTTCACTCTTGTAACTACTTGTAATTCCCTATTAGAATAGGGAAGCTAAGTAAATTGTTCATAATTAATCATTCGAATTCTAAGGCCTGTACCTTGACCACCAACTATACTGTTTATTTAAACCTTGAAGTTTCCTTCAAATGTTGGTGTCTGCTTGTGATTTATTTTAGATTTTTCATAGAAATGTTCTATTTTAAATACAGTAAACAGTATCTTCTCGAATACTTAGTTTATGTTTTTCTTTTTCCAAACAGATCAAAGTGTTTATTGATTGCAGATAACTTTCATGTGTGTAAAAAAAAATTTACATTAATGTATTTTCACAGGGGCCAAATTTGGCCAGCTATTAATATGAAATTGCTATGAAAATTGACTCTTGATGCATAAACCAAGCCACGGTCAATTAGAAAATGTAAAATACTCTTTAAAATATTTATAATACAATGTAAACGAAAGAAAGCAGGAAACCAATATAGGAATATTATAACTATGTATTTTAAAATACCTGTAAAAATAGGTAAACTGATATACATTAAACAGTTTTAGGATTTGGTCAACTTGCAAGTACAAATTTCCTCTTTGTTGTATTTATTCCTTAATAGACATACATTAATATGACAATGGAAAAATACCAACATGCTCTACCATTATCCCACAATGTAACTCAAAAAATTCTACTACATTATTTATTATAATTATATTAGAATTCAACCCTTCAGAAAATAGTTTTATTATTCCTAAAGACTATTTTAATTAACATCATTTATGAATCAAAACATATATTAATCATTAACAAGCAATTAATTTAGCACATTCATACTGTAAAATCAGAAAATGTAATTATTTGATAAAAGTAAGGCTATGGTTCATTACTTTCCCCAGATCGACATTAAAAAATAAACGATAAAATCCCTAATGCTAATGAACTGAATATGTGGGGACAGAATTTAAAATTAATGACACTTTAATTGACTTGTTGAGTCATTTTGCACATACAATTTGACCAATATTTTACTAAAAAAAAAAAAATAAAGCACCGTATTTTGTCAGTAAATTATATCAGCAAGTTGGCAAACACCAATGAGTACACTGAGAAAACAGCCTGAACGTGTTCAGGGAGGAAAAAGTGCCTGATGTTTTGACTCACTGTGTCAAACAAAAAGAAACAGAACCTTTAAGGCCAGGACTTCGCAGTCATGGTTATTTTAGTGGGTTGTTTTTCTAAAACTTATCTTTGTCCTCTCTATGATAAATGATAAAATATATTTTCAAGTCATTTTGTTTATGATAAGTAACTGCAAGGAAAATTTTTATGTTTGTTTTTAATTTAAATCAAATCAAGCAAATAAAATTAAGAAGCAAAAACTCAAGAAGCTATTTAATGCAATGACCTTGTCAAATATTACATGGAATGACATGTGTTTGCTTCACTGCAGTATTGCAAAGTGCTTACAAAAATGCAAAAATGCTTACACAAATTAAATAAAAACTACAATTAGTATTGTGGAAATGAAAAAAAAAAAGCTGTTGTATATGATCATTAGTTAGATAACTAATTTTTTTTTTCCTGAGGAGAAATAAATTTGTTTTTTTCTTAATATCTAGAATCATTTTTACTGAAATAAAAATAGTGTTCCATTTAACTAATGATGTACCCCTCAACAGTGCATTTGGTGTTGCCTTAAGTACTTTGTAGAAAAGAATTAATCAAATCCTGCATAACAGATGTACTCTTTTCCAAAAACATTTTTATGTTAAAATCTATAACCTTACCTAGACACCAATGAGAATATTAGTAGATGCGTAATCTGAGTAAGCAGTGGCAAAAGCTTTTATGTTCTTCTGTTTTAGGAAGAAAGAAAAGAGTCAAATAAAAAGGGATTTATCACAAATGAAAGAAACGAATGAATAGTCAAATTTGTATCATCTCCACCAGTTATAAATACTGCATTCTCTGTGTAAGTATCAAGTGTCAGTTTTCCTATAGAAATGGCATCCCTACCGTTTACAGATATGGATCAAATAAATTATAAATTATTAAATTATTACTAAAACTTAATTATTGGAATCATATTAACACATTAAGAGCTTCAAGATTACACTTCAAAACTTGAATATTACTATGAATATCATCTGTGAAGCCAAAAGACTAGATCCTTAAAATATAAACTTTATTCTTCATCCATTTATTCAACATTTAGTGAAAAACTGTCATTTCTTTTATTCTGTGCTAGATCTGTAACTACTGTAGGAGGATTAGCATAGCTGCACCAAGAGGTGAAATGTTCAACAACTAAACACTGTCTACATATTTTATGGAGAGAGTGGATCAATGTTTGCTGTAACGGCCGAGATGTATTTCGTCTAAATAGAATTGGATATAAAGGGCTCAGTCACATGTCTGTCACAGATTAGAAATATCAATTTTATTTTCTAATGGCCACTTTTAGAAAGATAGGTAAAGTGCAGGTTTCCATATTTTGATAAGCCCCATCACCTGAGAACTTAGAAAATACGTTCAGACCAAGAACAATTGTACTTACAGACAGTGGGAGTCAACTATCTCCGTGGAGTGAGTAATGCATTACTATTAAGAATTGCAAAATTATCAAAAAGATGAACTATAGATACACGTAATATATATTCTAAGAATAAGATATATTACTTCTGAGAGAAAGGCACTTCAGAAGAGGCTTAAAGTAAAACTGACACAAGAATATTAACAAAAATCAGTCACAATAATGTAATATGAACAGATGTGGGAGCTGTTAAAATATTTTGTCTTACTTGACCCTAACAGAATTTCTATACAGCAAACAGAGTCGATCTCATTTTGCCAAATTTTAAGATGAGAATGTTGAACCTTAGTTAAATGTCTTATGTAACATCACCCACCAGAGAGTTAAGGAACTGACCTTAGAATAAGAAGTCTCTGCTCTTATTTTCACAAAATAAACCTAGTCTTTGTATTGTTACTTTTAAGGAACTCAGTAAAGGACGAAGGGCAAATTATTCTGGTCCATTGACCATAAATATTCCAATCAATTCAGTCTGTGACTAAAGGAAAGTTGAAACCAGAGACTGACCTGATGTAGCAAGTATAAACTAAAATGAGAAAAAAAGGCCACAAAACTATACCACTGTTCAAGGCAGAATAGAGACTCAAGGTGAACACTAGAAGCTTTTTAAAGAGACTTGGCAAGGTCATGCTGATAAATTGAAATGGATACAACTTGGAACTACTAATAAATCATGTTAATTTCTTCAGTACCCACTGTCCTGGCCTCTCTGAACCCACAGATAATGGAGAGATTATTCACATTCCTGATTAATAATTTTGAAAATTTTATATACCTTACAATAGCTTATTGAGTTGGAGTTCAAAGTCTATATTTTATTTGGGTCACTAAAGCGCACGCACACACACGTACACACAAACACACACACAAAGTCTTATCATCTATGAGTAATAAAAGACTTTATATGAAATATAAAATACATGCTGCTTTTGTGATCATACATCATTTCCGAACTAAACAACCTCAACCATTAAAATTTCTTCTCATTTTAACCTTTATTTCAAACCTATAATTATTGGTATTGCCTTACAAATTTTTTAACAAATTTTAAACAATTTATATAAAAGTGGATGTCCATTGTGTTGCATATGGAGAACTCTCATGTATTTGAAATAAACTGTCTTACAGAAGCAATATAGTGTATTGGTTAATAACCTGAGCAACATAGCTACTCTGCAAAGGATCCCATCCCTAATCTTTCAATTATTAGTCATGAGAACTAGGACAAGCCATTTCATTTATCTGTACCTCAGTTTGCTACTCTATGAAATGGGATTATATTATTTCCTATTTAATAGAGATGTTGTGAAGATTAAATGAGTTTATACAAGTCAATCCCTTAGATAATACACGACACATAGTAAGCAACCAGTAAATGTCTGATATTAGAGTTATTATTTATAGATGATGTTTTTCTGAAAGGAAAGAAGAGAAATAAATACAAAGCACTGCTGACTATAGGGTACACATAGGAAAATGAAAATGAGAATGTTAAATCTACCTATGATATTAGAAATAGTAAGGAAAACTGTATGGTAAATTTTATTACTTGAAAATTTCAAATTAGAAAAGTGGAGAGAAAAATGTAAAGCATATATTCATGCCCATCATCTACATATAAAAATTGCTAAAATTTTTCCCTGTTTGGTTCATCTATTTCGGGGTGAGCAGAAGCTGAAATATTTTAAAATAAATAACACTTAGGACCGGGTACAGTGACTCATGCCTGTAATCCCAGCACTTTGGGAGGCCAAGGCAGGAGGATCACTTGAGCCCAGGAGTTCGAGACTGGCCTAGGCAATATAGTGAGGCCTCGTTTGTTTAAAAACAAAAAAAAGAAATTAGCCAGGTGTTGTGGTGCACATTTGTAGTCCCAATTACAAGGGATACCTATTAAGACACCTCTTTAATATAAAACAGAGAACAGATTAATAGCCTTTTTACACATATGTATTTTTAAATCCACATCTGTACAAAGCTATAAATAACTAAATGGGGTTTTAAAACATATATTCCATGGAAACAACTGTTAACATAAAATTAAAATGTCTTAAAAATGGAAAGTATAAAATGGGTGTGTATATATATGTATATAAAATGTACATATTCACAATAAAGTGAATATTGTGATAAAACACACACACTATGTATATAGCTGTATATATCATATATACACATGTATTCATATGCACACACACATAAATACATGTGTACCTATATATTTATATGTGAAAATGCAGACTTATTTATTCACTTATTCAAAATAGCACACAAATAAAGGACAGTATAAACTACCTGGATCACTTTGCCGAGAGCAACAGCAAACTCCTCCTTCTGGGAGATTCTTAGGCCTGTCTCCCTAAGATATAGTAACTAAGCCAAAAAGATTCCTTTCATAGGATTTTAGAACTTTGGGTCAAATAGATGTGAAGACTAAGTTCCTTTCTATTCATACTGACCTGTAAGTTTGGATACTAGCAGGCATGGAGTATTTTCAATTCATATCTATCACTCAAATCATTAGATGTATTAGGTTGGTGCAAAAGTAACTGCGGTTGTTACCACTGAAAGTAATGGAAAAATTGCAATTACTCTTGCACCAAGGTACTACAAAAATAGTATGGGCATGCCGCAGATATATCATAAGTTAGGTTCCAGATCACCACAATCAAGTGAGTACTGTGACAAAGCAAGTCACAAATTTTTTGTGGTATCCTAGTACATTTAAAAGTTATGTTTTGGCTGGGCACGGTGGCTCACACCTGTAATCCCAGCACTTTGGAAAGCCGAGGTGAGTTGATCACCTAAGATCAGGAGTTCGAGACCAGCCTGGCTAACATGGTGAAACCCTTTCTCTACTAAAAATACAAAAATTAACCAGGTGTGGTGGTGCATGCCTGTAGTCCCAGCTACTCAGGAGGCTGAGGCAGGAGAATCACCTGAACCTGGGAGATGGAGGTTGCAGTGAGCTGAGATCACAGACAGAGTGAGATTCTATCTCAAAAAAAAAAAAAAGGGGGGGGGTTATGTTTACTGTAGTCTATTAAGTGTACAATAGCATCATGTCTAAAAAAAGTATATATCTTACAATAAAATAGTTTATTGCTAAAAATGCTAACAATCATCTGAGTTTATTGCTTACAAAAATGCTAACAATCATCTGAGCCTTCAGCAAGTTATAATCTTTTGGCTGGTGGAGATTGTAGCAATTCAGTAACATCTTCAATCTCCATTGGCAATTCTAATTCTCTTGCTATTTCTACCCCATTTGCAGTTACTTCCTCCACTGAAGTCTTGAGTCCTTCAAAGTTATCCATGAGGGTTGGAATCAACTTCTTCCAAACTCCTGTTAATGCTAACATTTTGATATTCCCCCATGAATACAAAATTTTCTTAGTGGCATCTAGAATGATAAATCCTTTCTAGAAGGTTTTCAATTTACTTTGCCTGAATCCATCAGAGGAATTACTGTCTATGGCAGCTATAGCTTTACAAATTACATTTCTTGAATAATTACATTTGGAAATTGAAATTACTGCACTTCAATTGATCCGTGGGCTGCAGAATGGATGTTGCATCAGCAAGCATAAACACAACATGAATCTTCTTACACATCTCCTTCAGAGCTCTTGGGTGAGTGGGTGCATTGTCAGTATTTCAAATGGAATTCCTTTTTTTTTTTTCTTTTTTTTTTTTTCCTGAGCAGTAGATCTCAACAGTGGGCTTAAAATATTCAGTAAACCATGCTATAAAGAGATGTGCTGTCATCCAGGCTTTGTTATTCCATTTATATAGCACAGGCAGAGTAGATTTAGCATAATTCCTAAGGGCTCTAAAATGTTGGAAATGATAAGTGAGCACTGGCTTAACTTAAAGACACCAGCTGCATTAGCCCCCACTGAGAAAATCAGTTTGTCCTCTGAAGCTTTGAAGTCAGGCACTGAAATTTTCTCTCTAGCTATGAAAGTCTTAGATGACATCTTCTTCCAATAGCCGGTTGTTGTCCACATTGAAAATCTTTTGTTTCATGTAGCCATCTTCATCAGTAATCTTAGCTAGATCTCCTGGATCACTTGCTACAGCTTCTACATCAGCACTTGCTGCTTCACCTTGTACTTTTATGTTATGGATATGGCTTCTTTCCTTAAACTGCATGAACCAATTTCTGCTAGTTTTAAACTTTTCTTCTACAGTACCTTCACCTCTCTCAGCCTTCACAGAACTGAAGAGAGTAAGGGACTTCCTTTGGATTAGGCTCTGGCTTAAAGGAATATTGTGGCTGGCTTGATTTTCTATTCAAACCACTGAAATTTTCTTTGTGTCAGCAAAAAGGCAGTTTCGCTTTCTTATCATTCAGGTTTTCACTTGAGTAGCACTTTTAAATTACTTCAAGAACTTTTCCTTTGTATTCAAAAGTTGGCTAACTGGGACAAATGGCCTAACTTTCAGCCTGTCTCACCTTTGACATGCCTTCCTCACTAGGCTTAATCATTTCTAGCTTTTGATTTCAAGTGAGGTGCAATTCTTCCTTTCACTTCAACACCTAGAGGTCACTGTAGGGTTATTAATTGGTGTAATTTCAAAATTGTTGTGTTTTAGGGTGTAGAGCAGGGAAAATGAAGGGAGACAGATGACACAACACAGCCGGCTCAAGGAGCAGCCAGGACATGCACACATTTATCAAATAAGTTCACTGCTGTGTTTTATGGGCACAGCTTATCATGTCTCAAGTAATAATAGTAGTAACATCAAAGATAACTGATCACAGATCACTCCAATAGATATAATAATTTTAAAGTTTAAAATATTGTAGGAATTACCAAAATGTGACACAGGGGCATAAAGTATGTATATGCCACTGGAAAAATGGCACTAAAAGACTTATTTGGTACCAAAAGACTTGTTCAATGCAGGGTTCTCCCAAATCTTCAATTTGTAAAAATCATGGTATCTGTGAAGTGCAATAAAGTGATGCACAATAAAGTAAGGTATGTCTCTAATTGGGGATAACGTAAAGAGAACTTTATCATTGCTCTTACATTTATACTCCTGTGAAGACAGTTATTATCAAGGTCTTCATTTCACCCAGTTAGAAAAAAAAAAACTCCATCAGAATGTTCTTGGGAGGCATACCTTTCCGTAAAAATTATACTATTCCAAAACTATTCCTCTATACAGAATTCAAAGTCCAAAATGGACAATAATGACTGTACTATATTAACTGAAAATATTAGAGATATGGGTTTATGCTCAAGGATATCAAGACCTCCAATTATTTTCTCTAATTGATATCAGCAACATGTTTGAACTTGTTACCCTGCTTTCAATCTACAATATCATCTACATCGCCTAGTCCTTAGTAAGTATTCAATATATATTTGGGAAATTAATGAATTTTCAAATAATGAAATATATCACTGGCCAGATGATAACCTTAAATAGTGTTCTTGTTCTGAGTGATTATTCAATAAGTATTTGTTGAATAAATAAAAGAATTAATGCATGTTTATATTCTCAGTGGCTAACTGAAAAACAAATAAGAACAAGGTGTGGAAATGCCATCCATGAAATATTCATTCATTCATTTATTGATTCATTTAACAAATATTTTCTATGGGCGAGGTACAATTTTAGGAGCCAAGGATAAATATCACAGAGAAGAAGGCCTTATAGGCCCTGCAGTTTAATGGAAAATAATGACACCTAACAGTTATTGAATGCTTATTTTATGTAAAGGTACCAGAATTTATTGAGTATTGTTTCATTTAATCTTCACTACAATCTACAATGCAGGTACTAATAGGGTGCTATTTAACAGGCAGTAAAGGAGGTAAGCAGCTATAGTCTTACATGTAACAATGCATCCAGGAGTCTGGACTTGATCAAAGTTTATAAAGGGATACTGTTTTAAACTATGGTGAACTTTATACAGGAAATCATGGTGCAGCACTTTAGGAAAGAGAGACTTATTGCTAAAGTAACCATGGGTAATTATTGAGCTGTTATATTTTGTAAAATCATTCACAGAAAAATTATGATGAAATACTTAATTACATTTAAAGTAAAAAACATATACTGGTTCTCAGTAGAATGAAAATATTTAAAAATTACTATTATCTGCTTTTCAGAGAACACTTTTTAAATGTTGAAAATTGTGAATGACATAAATCCACATCTTGATGGAACACATTTCTGAACACCAAAATAAAAGTCTATTTATCATGAAGTTTCGCTACTTCATAAGATTCAAAATGTTCTGTTATTTTTAAAACTAATCCTGCTAATTTTACACATGGTAACTAGTAACATATCACGAAAGTGTTACTTGCTTATTCAACAATAGCTGGTTCTTAACTATTAGGAGTAAGATAAATAAATATTTTAAGGCAGTTAAATTAAATATATTTATCTCAAATAACTACCCCCCCAATCTCCTTATCTGCTATATTCAAACTTCTGAAAATATACCAAAAAACTCAGTTAAAATAATAGTTTTAACTTTTTAAGTCCAACTCCAGAATTCTTTACTTACATTGTATTATTTCTTTGGTAAGACTTTAGATTTCCACATTCCTCAAGACAGATTTAGCTAACTATTGCAGTAAAAGACAAAGAAATAATTTATTTAAAATATTAACCACTGAGTATTAAAAGGCAGATTTATCAGATTGCCAAGTCTTCCAGTTTATGAAACAATGTCTAATAAAGTGGTATAGTCATGATTTACTAAGGTATTTAAATTCATTATTGTATCAACCATATTTTACACCTTTGACTAGTTCTTTTCTCACATTCAGGCTTGCTGTATTGCAGAAATTTATTTTCACCAATTAAATAACCTTAATTCTGTCTTGTAAAAATTTAATTTGAGAATTATGCTTCCACCTTCCAAAGAATGTAAGTTTGGTTAATGTATGTTAAGATTATACATTTGTTCTGGCACTACTACTAGGATACTCCTTTGAATATGCCATGTTTTTTTCCACAACTCTGCTTTGCGATTATAAACAATATTTATTACATGATCTCACTGAAGTATTCAGGGAAGAATAATTACAGAATGTTAAAAAAGCACACTGTGATTTTTTTCTTAAATAAAGACAAAGATTAACAAATGTCTCAATATACATTAAAAAAAATCCTCCTGATTATTTCAATGTATGTGCCTTAAACATAATCAAAATAATGGATCAACTACAAAGGAAAATAATCATATTATGATAATTTTGATTAAAATATTTTTATGTGCACATAATAATAAAGAGTGTCTTTGGGTTTGGAGGTTTGATCTGATGTAGTTTCTTCCTTTTGGCAATCTATGTTTTATTTTTTCAAATAATATTGTTTACCTTATAAGCTTGAAAAAGTGCTAAAATTATCCAAGGGTGCTTTCTGGTTTTAGATGATGAGGAAACATTAACAAGTCACCTTGTCTGCCTTTAACAAATGATGAACAAGAAATGATTCACTAGGGGTGGAATCATTCACTAAGATAGTCTGTTTTAAGAAATGAGAATAAAAAAATGTGAATATGGTCTTTTTAGATAGATTCAGCAAGAATAAAGAGGGACATTTTCTAATAATATTTTTAACAATGATCTCAAGCTGACTTTTTATTTTACTGTGGTAAGACAAATGCAAATTCCCCAGATATAAAATGCACAAAATATGAATAAATGAAAAAGATACCAAGGATCATACTGATTAATCCTTCTCTTTTGATTCTGGTTTTGAGCACAGTATGGGACGTCAACATTTTTTTCTCACAGAAAATGCACGATTTTCTAGGGGCCAACTTAATAAAAAGCAAAGCACTCTGATAGATCCTTTCATTTGATCGAGTCATTTCTTTCCAAGGACTTCAAATATGAGTCCGGGGGGAAAGGGGATTAACATAGGCATACATTGCATTTGCTTTCTTCAATTTGGTGAATTTAGGCATCATACTGTAGGACTATAGTTCAAAACACCATTCTAAGTAGTCATGAGATCGTACTGAATACTACAATGGTGTGTTAATAACAATGTGCTCTATTATATCCATAATGCATCGAATGATACCTGCTGACCTAAAAGAGCTAATGTACCTTCCTATAGCTCTAGGAACTTAGTCGCTGGAGGGAATCAAATTTAATATCCCTCTCTACCTAGTAATAGGAAAAAAAATAACTATGCCTCTTTTTAAAAATTTTCCTAAAGCCAGAAATTTTCTTTTGGTATAATGAAAGGCACCTAAAAAGTTTGAAACAATTCTCTTTACAAATCTAGGGTCAGTTTCACATTCCAGTGGAGACACTTAAGGTTCCGAGCACATTCACTGTATGTAATTAAAGGTGCTAGGAAAGTTGTTTTAACTCTAACATTCTGGACACTTATAAGAAGCTCTAATAGTGAAAGCATAGAGCATGGCACCTGCTAACATCTATGCAAAGCTATCATGCCCCCTCTAGTACTCTCTTCCTTAGGCTAATATTTCTTTATGTGACACAATTTGGAACCTCACAGTCACAGTTTTTCATAATTAAGGCTTCTAACACTGGTACTAATTTTTAAAATTCCTTTTTGTCCAGCACTAATAACTGCCTTATTCAGGATAACGTTAATTATTAACACAATTTAAATTCACTTTAGCTTTGTTTTTGTTTTTTTTTTTTTTGAGGCAGGTCTGGCTTTGTTGCCCAGGCTACAGTCCAGTGACACAATCACGACTCACTTCAGCCTCAAACTGCTGGATTCCTGAGCTAATGCAATCCTCTTGCCTCAGCCTTCAGAGTACCTGGGACAATAGTCATACCTGGGACAATAGTCATGAGGCACCATGCCTGTCTATTTTTTTTTTTTTTTTAATTTTTTCTTTTCTAAAGACAGTGTCTTGCTATGTTGGCCAGGCTGGTTTCAAACTCCTGGCCTCAAGTGATCTTCCCACCTAGGCCTCCCAAAGTGCTGACATTACAGGCATGAGCCACCACACACAATGATCAAATTTTGTTAAGATTATTGAAATCTCAAACTTCTAAACTGATGCCCAATGTTAAAATGACTTTCATTTTCTCCCCATACAAACCATCTACTTCTGACAGAGCTGTGTGTGTGTGTGTGCGCGCGCACGTGTGTGTGTGTGTGCGTGTGTCTGTGTGAGAGAGAGAGGGAGGGATGGAGAGAGAGGGCAGGGGAGAGAGAGAGACAGAAAGAGAGAGAGAGAGAGAGAGAGAGACTCACTATGTTACTGTGTTACCCAGTTACGCAGGCTGGACTAGAACACTTGGGCTCAAATGTTCCTTCCAACTCAGCCTCCCTAGTAGGTGGGAATACAGGTGCGTGCCTAGTAACTGACAGAGGATCTATAATTTTGAACTGGACTAATTTGTTTATATCTATTTCAGCTATAATTACACATGCCGTGAGCACAGGAGTAGCTGGGCCTCGAATGTACTAAGTCTTTGAAAAGGTTTGACAAATGAATAAAAACCCTTCAATCTTATCAACATGAGCTGGCCTTAACCCATGTCACCCCAATATGGTATTTTTTCTGATAAGTTCTTGGATCGAAGAGGATAAGATGCCAAAAATCAACAACTCATGCAAATTTTATAGACTGTATAGACCAGTTTTGGAATTTGCTTCTGAAATGAAATATTTTGCTACTAAATAATTGTCCTCCACAAATATAGAGAAATTCTATTTGATGTCTTTATTCAAGTCACTATCAAAATATTGAACATTTTGTAAGAGAACTAAAGAAACAGAAAAGTGCAATATGCCACAGAAACTTTCCTTTCAGAAAGTTCCAATAATGACTATATTCTAGGTACAATTTCCTTAATAAATTAATAATATATATGCAACTTTCCTTGTACATGGACCACAGATTTTATTCTTGCTCATGCAATAATCATAGTTTTTCCTATTAAGTTAACATGAGCTTTTTGTTTGTCTTACAAAATATTTTCTAAAAAACAAAAATCAATTAAGTGAGAACTCAGTCAACATCACAACCAATAAAACAAATAATTTTAAGAAATAACAAAATATGTAATTATTTAATCATAAGTTATCAAAATTAAATATAATTTAATTACTCAGAGTCATTATGTGGAGTTCAAAAATTGCATTATTGAAGCAATCATTTAATCATTAGAGCTACAAAAATGTCTAAGTACTAATTCATTATTTCTGCTATGCTCTTGGGAAATTATATCCCATATTTATAATAAAACCAACATAATTTTTTAAAATCCATAACTAATAACATTGGCATGAATCTTTATTATACTGGCATACTATATTTTTTAAAGGTCAAATTAAATTTTTTTTTTTTTTTTTTAATAAATTTAAGGCCGGACGTGATGGCTCACGCCTGTAATCCTAGCACTTTGGGAGGCCAAGACAGGAGGATCACCTGAGGTCAGGAGTTCAAGACAAGCCTGGCCAACATGCTGAAACCCCATCTCTACTAAAAAATACACAACAAAAAATAAAAATTAGCCAGGCACGATGGCAGGCACCTGTAATTCCAGCTACTCAGGATGCAGAGGCAGGAGAATCGCTTGAACCTGGGAGGCAGGGTTGCAGTGAGCCAAGATTGCGCCATTGCACTCCAGGCTGGGCGACAAGAGGGAAACTTCATTTCAAAAATAAATAATAAACAAATAAATAAAATAAATTCAAGACAATGAATCCAGTAAACAAGCAAAAAAGATGTATGCAATCTGTAGAGCTATGATTTACATGTAGTACACTTAGTTAACTTCATTAAAAGATACATAATTTTATTACTTAATGACTAAGACAGGCACAATGATCATTCTCACCAATCTCACACTGTAAAACTTGTAAAAGAAACTTCAAAAGAAAAAAAAAAAGTCTTATAGCTTTCTTGACTTTCAGGATGCCAGGAAATACCTAAATCTGAAAATTCTCTTCAAGGGAATAGTAGACAGAAGCAGGACTTTGGCTGACCTTTTAGGGGACATTATTCAAGGATTCATATGCTGCAGAATTACAATTAGTCTCTGACAGTGACTTTTGTTAATCAAGTTTGCATTTCCTTTGAACTTTACAATCCTGTACTTGCGTGCATCTGTTTAACTTGTACTTTACTCAGGCAACCTATCAGAATCACTAAATTATTCAAAGCAACTGTTGGCAACTCTTATATATATGCAGTTGCAAAAGAAATGTATCTACTTTTCATTCAAGTGACTTTGAAGGAAGGTCTTAAAGAAACCTTTTTCACTGAGCAATGCCTATGGAATAAGGAATTACTTGCCATGCTGTAGTTAATAAATCATAGCAATTGTTTCTCTCTTTCTATCTCACATAGTAGATAAAATACTGCTGATCTCAAGAGAATACTTCTTTTAAAAGGACCACTATCAATGCACTATTTCATTATTTTACTTGTGGGTGATATGCTGCATAAATCCATCTCACTGAATTATGGAGATGCTGAAGTATACCTATCACAGACATTCAGAGTGACTAAATAAGCACATAAAGTGAAGTTATAGAATCACGAAATTAAAAATGAAAAGTAAATAATGCTAAAGGTAATCTGGCCCAGTATTTACCAAAATGTGTTTAACTGAACCCAAGTTCTGCAGAAATGAATTAAGGGTGAAAAGCTCAGTAGTCAAATAGGTTGAGAAATGCAAGGATAAACAATGTTAAATCATTTTTCCCCCTGTAGGAATTCGCAGAACCTTTAAGATATTATGCACTGTGGATTTACAAGAAGAAATAATATGCTGTGTTTGCCAAACTCATTTGACTGTGGAACTTTTTTTTCATGTTAACATCTAGGTCTAGAATCTATCATATCTTAGAATATGATGCCCTCGTCCAAACACCACAATTTATTTACAGCCTAGGTCAAAGAAGTGACTTGCCACAGGTTATACAGCTAGTAAGCCTGAGACAGGACCAGAGCCTGAACTAGCCAGATTCCTTCCCACACATCACTTTTGATACAGGGTAAGGCATCTTGCCAGGCTGCTGTGATTGAGGGATAAAAAGCAAGGTTTCTGAGAGTACTTGCAAGGCTGTAAGAAAAAGCATGACCCAGGAACCTAACACGGGTAAAGAAGAAAATCAATGTATTGACAATACTGACATTAATGAGGATATTTGAGAAAGCGAGTTGGAAGAATAGGAGTCTGATGGCAGAAAGCGCTGATTTTTGTGGTTTTGAAACTTAAAATATCTGGTGACAATGAGATTTAGGATTGATATGGTTTGGCTGTGTCCCCACTCAAATCTCATCTTGAATTGTAGCTCCCATAATTCCCGCATGTTTTCTGGGGGACCCGGTGGGAGACACCTGAATCATGGGGGCAGTTTCCCCATACTGTTCTCCTGGTAAGTGTACAAGTCTCACAAGATCTGATGGTTTTATAAGGGGTTTCCTTTTCACTTGACTCTCATTTTTCTCTCTTTGCTGCCATGTGAGATGTCCCCTTGCTCTTCTTTAGTCTTCTGCCATGATTGTGAGGTCTCCTAGCCATGTGGAACTGTGAGTCAATTAAACCTTTTTCTTTTATAAATTACCCAGTCTTGGATATGTCTTTATTACCAGCATGAGAACAGACTAATACAAGGATAATTATGGCAGAGTGGTGAGGCTACTAGAGATGATTAAGCCAAAGAACTGAAATGTGTTAAAATTATGGCTGTTTGAAGTCACTGAAAACAAGTGTTAGGGTTTGGTGAGACAAAAGCTATGAGATGGGTGCTAGAATGTTCCTTAATGAAGAAAATGACAAGATCAGTCACATTGGCAATAAATGGGAAAGAAGGTTGGAGAGCCAGATGGCAAGAGTCTCAAAAGAGCATAGCTTGTCACAAAAAGAGGATAAATATGAAAGAGGTAATGGCAACCAAAGAAGAGACTGACCCCCTTTTCCTGTCCTTAGGCATGAGGGGTGTGGGAGGCATGAATGTAGAAATATGGTCTCCTCAGAGATCACCCAGAAGTTGACAAAGTATAAAAGGATTTTATCTGTATGGCATTTCTCTAGAGAAATAGCCTGAAGTTGTCATTATCGCTATTAAGTATTTATATAATTTAGTAGTTTATGATTAGTTATTCCCACAATGTTTATAGACTATAAAGTAAGTAACTGTTCATGAACTGTTTAATAATTTTGGTCAACTGGCAGACTCAAGAGGTTTATCCAAGTTGTAACTTGAAGCCAAAACTAGACAAATGCATATACACATAAGGAATAATATTCTGGGACTTGAAGGAGTTAAATGGATTGTAGGCCTCCAGGAATCAGAAAAACCCCTCAGCAGCAGCAAGGGAAAGTTGAAATCCGGCTAAAAGTAAATGTATCAAAATATCAACAGTGTTTACTTCTAGGTAGTAGGATTATAAAGCTTTTCTCTTATTCTTTAACACTCATATTATTCTAAAATTTCTACAATGAATATACATTATTTTATAATCCAAAAAAAGTACTTGTCTGAAAATATCAAGCTCTTATCTTTAAATAACCATAGATAAGAAAGAACACTTACTTTTTAGAGTATTTTGTCAATATTCAACAAAATATTAATTACAAATTTTATGATTTCCCTTGTAATCCCAATTTTACAAATATATTCTCCACCAAACACGAGTGCATCAGTAAGTATGCCCATGGTGTCTGCTGCAGCTATGTTCAAAGTGTGAAAAAGCTGAAAACAATGTTAAATTCCCAGAATAAGAAACTGAATAACTAAATTATGGGCCTTGCATATACAGACTACTATGGGACTGATGAAAAGCTTGAACTAAATATACACTAACCGAAGAAGATATCTAAGATAAATTTTGAAATAACTAAAACATCTAAGAGAATATTTTGCATAACAGCTATATTTCTATTTTTAAATAAATGAATATCTTATGCATTACATGTGCATAGCATAAATATGTGTGTATATATAAAAATATATATGTAGTTATATACTGCATATATGATGTATATATGGGGAAAAGTCTAGAAAAATATGTAATAAATCACTTACCGCATTTGCTGTGGGCAATGAAGTTAGGGGTTCGAGGTTCATACTTTTTATTTTACATATTTATGTACTCTGATATTTTTATAAAAATTCATGAATTACTTTTATAATAATATACTAATAAAGTTTACTCAAAGGGAAATATTAATTAATATCCTCATACCGGCAAATCTCCCCACAAGTGAGTTTTGAAAATATGAAATATAGCTATTCCCAAAATGTATTGATTTTAATAGATTATAAATTTAACAAAATGGTTTTGCAATAAAACAAGAACCAAAACCCCACATACAACTTATTTTGAGCACAAGAAGAAAAATGAAGGAGAGGTAAATGTGTGTGTGTATATAAATATATATATGTATATATATGTGTGTGTGTATATATATGTGTGTATGTATATACACACACACAAGCACATATATACTACAGCAAACAAACCTAGATAAAAATTCATTGGCTCTTGACGTATCAGTACTTACTATAACTGTATTGTTGCTAAATACTATTGAATTAGCTTCAAAAGAGGCTTTAAAGGAAAAGTCTGTGCATAAATCTCCCAGATAAGCAGTGATATTCCACATAGTGTAAGATACACAGCATAAGAGAGATTGACTGGTATAAATTATATTTAGTTTTAAGCTGGACGACAGCACCACTTCACTCAAGACCCTCAATAGCATATTAAAGTCTACCTTAGAAAGATGTATCCAAATGACAGATTTATTCATTTACTTTTATTAAGCATTTAGTATGTACTTGGGATTATATTGGGAACTTGAAAAATTAAAGCTGTACAGAAAAAAAGGGAATGCCTATCCCACTAACCCCATGCTCCCAAAGTAAGACAAGTTATAAATCTTGAATTGCTACAATAGAGAAAAACATGGAAGATGTGGAATCAAAGAGGAAACAAGAGAGTGAATTCACTGAGAAGTGTGATATTTTGGACTGGGCTTTAAAATAAGGATAACAGAACTGGTAAGGCCATCTTCTAGCAAGCGACAAACAGTCAGATGTGGGTAAAGCAGAATGTCCAATTTAGTTTGAATCTGAGGGATAATGACTCTGATGCATGTCCTGTCTAAAATACAAGCCTAATCACCACATCACAGCTGCCAAAATAAAGTGCTGCATCCTCAGATGGAGTACTTTATGAAGTGCAGAATAAGCACAGATACCCTACTCAACTTCACACTCTTTACACAGCCTCCAGGGCCAGTTAACATGGATTTACCCTGAACAGGGATCCCAATAACATTGTTTTTCAGTTATTCGACCAAACTGACTCCTTCTCTCTGCCTGAAGAGTTACTGCTAGAGCATCTCCCCTAAAAATATGCCAGCTGGCCACAGACTGGCTCCAAAACACCTGACTTCACAAACTCAAAGACCAAGAGACCCAAGATTGTCCCCTTGGGCTCCATCACCATGTAGAACCACTGCCAAACTACAGAACCATCTTTGACAATTTATATTAATATACAAAGGACAGGACAATTTTAGTTACAAAGCTATGTAGCTATATGTTGTTACTAGAACAAATTCAAAAGATTTTTTAAAAATTATAATTGAAAAATAGTTCACATTCTTGCTAACATTTAAAAAATATGTGAAGTCTCTTGCATGGTATAAATAACTAGAAAGTGGGTGCTAATTTGATGGCAATGAACTCAACCTCTGTGAATTAATGCATCTTAATTTAATATTCACAAGTACAGTCCATTCCTGGATCAAGTAAACCAAATCCAATGCCAGCTCACTTATTACTCTGTACATATTTCCCTCAGTTTCTAAAATGATGGTGGACATGGATATTTACTTAAAATATCTAAGATCTCTGTATTGTTGAGTTTAACAATTATCGAAATAAAACAAAACCATGCTGATACAATCACCAAATTTGCAGATTGTATGTGCTTGTTTGACACCCCTGAGCATCTAATTAAACACACAGGAAAGGTTTTGTATATGTGAAGCATTGTGTTACAGGCTTGTTCATATATGCTTTCATCAAACCTCAAAATAAACCTATTAGTTAGGACTACTCTTATAATCATTTAATAGAAAGTACTGAGAAGTTAAGCATGTTGGTCAAAGACTAGAAAAGACTCAAGTTGGAACAATCACTTCTAGAGTCAATCTGACTCTATAGCACTTAAATACTCTATTAGTGGCCTATGAGGGGAATTTTATAAATCTTCCCCACATTATCACTGTCATCAGTACTCATTAGCAAGGGCTATAGGATAGAAAAGGAATTACTTTCCATGTGTAAAACATGTAATGATCATGAGTTAAGTTTGCTAACACGTGAAAATGTCATTACTTCACAACTAATATAGACTATCATAATACTGTTACATTCTCTTAGTTTATTTAAATTTTGTTGATGAGCTATAATGATGCATATTTACATAAAATGTTTATTGTGTTGCTGACTTTCACTTAATATTTATTCAATAGTTTTTGAATGATGAATGGAAACATGTTGGTATATATTGGTATATGGTTCTATCTGTATAATATTTAAATAATCACATATGTACATAAAATGAAAGCATACAAAGAATAAATTGTTCTCATGGACATCCAATTCGGAAATAGGAACATAGAGTTAAATCAGTTCAGTTTGTGAGTACAGTCTCACTCAAAATGATACATTTATAATGCTGGCTGCCACACATAATGACTGTTCTTAGTGATCCTCAAACTATGGTCTCTGAGCCTTTTGCACAGAAATTAAATGTTTATTTAACATGCAGATCCCTTTGCCACCGTAACACCTGCTAAATCAAATCAGTCCCTTCTCTCTCTCTCTCTCTCTCTCACACACACACACACACACACACAGAATGATATTCACACTAACTTTTGAGAACCACCTTAAAACATGAATAACAGAAAGATGTTTCCTTGATTCTGTATTGTATTGTCATGAAAGTCTTTTTTTAAGTTTTTTATTGAGACGGAGTCTCACTTGTCACCCAGTGACATTGTGCATTGGCACCATCTCAGCTCACTACAACCTCTTCCTCCTAGGTTCAAGTGATGCTCTCTCCTCGGCCTCCCGAGTAGCTGGGATTACAGGCCTTTGCCTCCATACATGGTGTTTCATTTTTTTAAAATTATTTTTAGTAGAGATGGGGCTTCACCATGTTTGCCAGGCTAGTCTTGAGCTCCTGGCCTCAAGTGATCCGTCTGCCTCCGCCTCCCAAAGTGCTGGGATTACAGGGGTGAGCCACCATTCCCAGCCTGTCATGAAAGTCTTCTAAGTACTATTCTGAATGTGTTAAAAGTCAATGTTAGACAGATTATGATATAACAAGGATTTTTTCCCTTTAATTATTTAGAGAGAGAGAGTATGTGTTTAAGAGTATACATATAAGAACCTTGCAGGTTAGTGCTCTGTCCACATAATTGAGAGACACAATAATATAAATAGACTTATGTGCCTTAAAAAGCCAAAGAATCTTCAAAGGAAGCAAGCACTGACTTTCATGGTCACATATAAGTACATCAGTTAAATAAGAAAATTCACGTGAAGCATAACACACAGCAAGTGCTCAATAAATTTTAAGGTGACCATTTAAATGTCAGTTTAAACTGATTTTTTTACAGAGTGAACACATTATTTCCACTGGAGTCAAAGATTTCAAGAAAAACCAGACAGGAAAAGAAAATGAGAAGGCAGTCCCTTGACCTTCACAAAACTTCCCCAAGACCCCTGAGAAGGGCAGGAAATGACCGGAAAGCAGAGGCACAGCAATTCTCCAGTCTACTGTAGCAACCAAGCATGTTGCATTTCTTCATAACTTGGGTCTTTGATTCTAACTGTAAAGTAATGGGTGGGAGTGTGGAAGGAAGGAAAACAAATCTTCCCTGCTTAATTTGTAACTGTCACTTGTCTGCTGACACTTGTCTATCATTCAACTCTATTCTCAAAGTGACCTCAAGGCCCCACAGACAAGAGGGAATAAACAAAACAGATCAGACGAGGTGCTCACAAAGGGGTCAGGGATACATCTTCCTTGGAGATGAGAGTTCAGAGCTAAGAATTCTACAGGACTGCTGTGGACAAAGCAGGAGCTTACAAGGATCAGAGAGGCACTTCTAAAGCACATGCCAGGAATAATCAATGTGGCCACCTGCCAGGCAAGGAAACTGCAAGAAAACAAAGGGCAATTCATCCACACCTCCACAGGTAGGAAATTAGCCTCAAATTTGGCCCATTTTAGTCTAAGGAACAAATCAGCTGCACCTCCCCACCCCAAACACCGCTTTATGAAAGTATGGAACAGAGTGGTGACTGCATGCATTTTCATCCCTATTTTAAGAAAATCCGTTCCTCAAAGCTAGTAAAAAAAAAAAAAAAAAAAAAAAAAATAGAACTGTAAGAAAACTAAGAAATACAAAGGATGCCTTTGTTGCTCAGCACACTGTTTATACCCAGATATCATGAAGCTTTGCATTCAAAACCCAGTCGTAATGGAGTGCCACAGTAGAATGGGTACAGTGAATGTAACCACCATGAATGTTGGCAGATTATTATACAAAGGGCATTTATCCCACAGAGAGCGCTGGCAGGTTGACAGAGGACCAACAAACGAATAAACTGAAAGGCATAATGAGCCGCATTTCCACCCTCACACCACCCTACCCCTCACACGCTGAGGAAAATAAGCCACCAAAATAACCTGTAACCTCCATGCTCTTGACTTTGCTTTTTAGAGAGGAAAAGCCCAAACAGATAGACCTTCTCAAGACAGTACGGTACTCCTCAGAGAATGAAATGTTACAAAGGAGCAGAGACTTAGCTTCACAGACCTTCCAGGACTGCACGGACTCCCACAACATGGGAAGGTATTTGCAATCCATATGGAATGTGGATAACAACCAAATCATTCCTCAGGTCCAAATCACTTATGAAATGAAAAAGGAAAACAGCCACCCCAATCCATTTTCCCACAAAAGGATAATTTTTCAAGAGGCTTCAGGGGAAACTAATTGTTTGGATTTGACTCTAACAACTTGAAAATAGGGAAATACACAGTTTGTGAAGTCTCCACTGATCTGAATATAATTTACAGTATTTTTAAAGCAATTTTAGTATTTTATATTATTCATTTTATATACAATAAATAAGTACATATAGAATACATCTAGTACAGCCTTTGTTCTCTAACCAACAGCTTTTCCACATATATGTGACTTCCTTGGTCTTCTCATTATCAACCTGTTTACAATAAATACATTTAGAATCATCCATGAAATGAATTTTTAAAATTATGAGAGCACAGCTTCAAATAGTGAAGTGCAAACAATACTTAATTGAAAACTTTTCTCCCACAATGACAATGATATACTGGGTTGCAATCCAAAGTCACTTAAGCATTTAAAGAAAAGAGTTTATAGAAATTAAGAAATATTTCTCAAAACCCTGAAATTTAGGAGGTAGATGCAGCTCTTCTCACACACATACACTGAATTGATTTGTCTTTCCACTTCACCTCATAAATTATCCTAGAGGTATATAAATGCATGCACCCTGATATATATTTGAACATTTATTCCTATTTCCTCAAATCATCAGCCAATCTTTGCCCTGATAGCTATGACTGTCAAATCTCTTCCTTTTTGTGGTGACTAAATTGCTCTAAGTAAAAAAGAAACTGACATTCTACTCTTAAAAAATGAAGCTTTTGACATTTCGAGATGTTAATAGATGGATAAACTGTATAACAGGAACATCAGTCCTGAAAGAAAATTTGACCTGAATAGCCACGCACTGCACTCATGCATTTATAATTGTGCTAGCAAATGAATGAGAAAAGATGAAGTGGAACCATTTTTCAAGAGGCATGCTGTGATTTCTCATTACAGGAATAATCTTAAACAGTAATGATATTTCTTTAAAAACTGAATAATCTTAAGAGTAAAATGGAATGAAAAGAAATCTATGATTTCAATCCTGCTTTTATAGGTATCCCCCATGTAAGTAATACAAGCCCATTCTCATAACTCCAGAAACGAATTCTTCTTAAAGATGAGGCTTGTTTAAATGCCTTTTCTTCAAACAAAAAATAGAAAACTATTAACCCAACATTTTATTAGTTTTTAATAAACCAGTTCTATTATTTTAAGCAACCTCTTCCAAAAAAAGCAGAAATCATTCTGTTTTTATATTGATATAAACAATTCATTTGTAAATGTGTTTTGAAAAGGTATGAATTCACTTCATACGGATTATAGTTATTCTTTTGTTTAATGAGGAAGAAAATATTTTACCAACAACATACATTTTGATAAAATTTTATTTAGTGTCATGGTAAGATACAACTGAAGTCTAGATTTTATCCCCATTTAACCAATTAGGATGACAGATCTCTTCCTAAATCCAATTTGATGAATAGAAAAATCCCACCAGAGTTGTCTCACATATATAACTCAACTGAATTTGAAAAAGACATATTTTATACTCTTGCCTAGGAAAGTCTTTAGAATATATACATTATATAATTTTTTTCAGGTTTCAGGTTCCTAACCCAAAAAAGAGATTGACATAGCAAAACCCAATTGGAGACATATCCGCAGAAGTTTTCCAGCATCTTAAAGTACGGTTAGAGAAACCTTACTTAGTAGATACATTTTCTAGACCTGTGGGAACTGATCACAGTTCATATCAGAAAAGGAGAGTTGCCCCAGACAGCACTCAGCCATGGTTTTCTTTTGATAGTCATCACTCTGGATCCTTCTTTGACACCATTTAAAATTATTCTTTTCATGTACATTTCATATCAAATACACCCTTTAAACTTTGCTGAAAGTAACTAATATCTCTCCACCACACCAAATTTGAGTTTATTTCTAGGGTTCACCAGATGGAGGGGAGCAATTTACAAAAAGTTCCCAGGGTAGATCCTCTTACCAAATGCCCTGGTAAATCTATTCTAACCCTTGGATAGAGGAGAAAAATATTACAGTTCTTGTACAATATAAAAAGCATTTTAAAAAAATTTTTGGCTGGGCATGGTGGCTCACGCCTGTAATCCCAGCACTTTGGGAGGCTGAGGTGGGTGGATAAAGTGAGGGCAGGAGTTTGAGACCAGTCTGGCCAGTATGGCCTGTCTCTACTAAAAATTCAAAAATTACCCAAGCATAGTGGTGCAAACTTGTAATTCCAGCTATTCAGAGGGGCTAAGGCATGAGAATTGCTTGGACTGGGGAGGTAGAGATTGCAGCGAATCAAGATCACACCATTACACTCAGTCTTGGCAGCAGAATGAGACTTTCTAAAAAAAAAAAAAAAAAAAATGCAGGCAGGGCACAGTGGCTCATGCCTGTAATTCCAGCACTTTGGGAGGCCAACGCAGAAAGATCACTTGAATCTAGGAGTTTGAGACCAGCCTGGGCAACATAGTGAGACTCCTTCTCTACAAAAAATAAATACATTAATAAACAAATTAATTAGTTGCTGGATATGGTGGCACACTCCCGGAGCCTCAGCTACTCCAGAGAGTGAGGCAGGAGGATGGCTTGAAGCCAGGAGTTCAAGACTGCAGTAAGCCATGATTGTGACCTGCATTCCAGCCTGGGTGACAGAGTGAGATCCTGTCAAAACAAAGAAAAAAAAATGCAAATGAAATTTTACTATAAAGGGTTTGGTAATACTAAGATTAAGAAACGCCATAAAACTAAAAATTTAAGTAAGTGTTGAACAACATGTGAAGAACAAATACAACACCATATAAGTGTCATACCACACTTCAATTAAGGTGGCTTTTAATTTAGCACGTTCCTAGGATATTATATTACTGCATGTATTTTGTGATGTTTTACATGCACACTGAACAACAGAACACTAAACAAAACAGAACCCCATTAGTTTATAAGGATTCCAGAGTTCCAGTAACGTTCCCTGAATCATTATGGTTCTTTGTGGTAAGACCTTACATAATATAGCTATTTTATAATGAAGATATTAGTTCTATCAGCAATACCAGTATTATGTACAACAGAGTTAAAATCTTTTGATGTATTTTTTTCATTTACTTTACAAAGAGCCCAAAGAAAATAAAATTTTATTAAGTATTTTTATGTGCTTATAACTTAAACTCAAAAAATGCCATTTTTATCTGTAGTATATTGATAAGGAGACAGCTTTTTAAGACAGGTATACACACATTACTTCATTTCCCTGAAACAGAAGAAATAAATCTCATCATTATACTTCTCCGTAATGTATACTATTTATCACATGGGTGAGAAGTTCACCCATTAATGGAATACGGATTCTTTCCCCATGCCTTCACCATGCCAGCAACCCAATCGTCAAAGCCTTCAAAGACAGTAAATTCCTTAACCCTGGCCTAACATATAAGTGCATTTGTTTCAAGACAGAATATGCAAGCTTGAGATGACGGCTTTCTGTCAACCTCTAACCATTTACTTACCTGAACTAATCTTTCTGTGGTTCATTTTGGTCACTGGCATTGACCAGCAAACGTCCTTGTATTTGACAGATACATTAAAACTTTAATTATCAACAAAACATCAACTAACTTTCTTTATTGTACTACTTTTTTAGAGAAAGAGATAAATCATGAGAAAATACATTATAAATTATTATTATTGAAACACTGTTAGCAGAGTCAGTCCTGGACTCAGGAGACATATAACCTAAAATTATAATTAGAAACTTCATATTACAAAAAAATGATCCTCAGACATTATCAGCCTATATCAAAGAAGATATATCATTTTTATTACATCCTCCTTACAAATAAATGTGCTAAAACATTTTAGGAATATTTATAATAGAACTGAAAATTGAAGTAATTGGTTCGCGCTTTATAAATTTCAAGCTCACTTCACTCAGAATACTTAACTATCCAAGAAATTAATTTGTCGGTGATTTCTTCTACTTTTGAATATCAAAAACTTGCATTGTTAATAGTAACACAGGCCCACTAAAGCTTGCCTTTTAAGAATTTAGTCAAGATATAGTTTGTTTTCAAGTCAATTTATGATGGTAGTGCCAAATATAAATAGAAGTCACTAGTAAATTTCCAAAGGTTCTTTCTTATTCACGGGTATTAATTTCTGTTCCTACTTTTTTTACAAGTTACATGTGATCACCTCCCACATTTGTGAAATTGAGTATTTAAAGCAAATAATTTAAAAATTTATTGGAATGAAGCCTTTGGAGAAAGTAAATTTTAGCAAAAAGCTGGTCTTTAAGCCACTTGTCCACTCCTATAGAAGAGTGACTATACCCACTTCTCTCATGAATAGTATAATGAAAGGGTTTCAAAATGTATGCTCTTATTTCCTCAAACCGGGAAATAAAAGATTGATTTAAAATGGCAATGCATGGATTTAAATTAGAAAAATCACTAGATCGTAATGTAATTATATATATTTTCATACCTGTATTAGCAACTTATATATAGGAATGACTAAAGCTATTATTTACAGCTAGGGTTAAGTCTTATTTAAAATGTGTATTCTTTAATCCAAAATTCTATAGTACTTAAAGATAACTAGCTAAAAAATTCAAATATCTATATGGCAAAATCACCTTAAACAAGTTTGAAAGCCTAAATTGAAAAATAATTTATAATCAATGATAGACAAAGTTATCAATAATACAAATATTCAGGAAAATCTTTTTCAAATTGAGCAAAACATGATAATAGAAAATGTATTGGAAGAAAATTTAAAACAGAAGAAATACTAGGGAAATGTGTAAAAATTTTTAACTTTACTTTTAAATAAATTTTATTGAACCATAATTGGTCATAATTTTTGGGCTATCATATAGGTCAAAGTGAAAAATATCAACATCCCAATATTGTTGATGTAAGTATCAAGGACAAAACTATTTCAGGAAATACTGGAGGATCTCCTAGATAACCTTTCTGATGATTAAGGTGATGACCTATATTAAAATTTACAATAAAATGTACTTATTAATCTTAAAATTTACTTATAGGTATTTATACTAGGGTTATAATTTGTTGTGCACAAAAATACATGCAAAGTTTATTCTCTTTCTATACTCCCCACTTCTCTTTAGAAACAGACACAACATTCTATCTCCATACTCCCTGCTAAGGAGCAGTCTACATGACCCCTCCCCTTGAACCTAACTGGTTTCAAAAGCAGGAACCACTTGACCCATGCTGGTTGTATTAGTCAGGGTTCCCCAGGGAAAGAGAACCAATAGAAGATAAATACATGTGGAGATTTATGAAATTGACTCACATTGATAGGTGAAGCCAGCTGGACTTCATGGGTCGAGTGGGGACTTGGAGAACTTTTGTGTCTAGCTAAAGGATTGTAAATGCCCCAATCTGTAAAAACGCAACAATCAGCACTCTATGTCTAGCTAAAGGATTGTAAATGCACCAATCAGCACTCTGTAAAATGGGCCAATCAGTAGGACATGCCCAGGGACAAATAAGGGAATAAAAGCTGGCCACCTCAGCCAGCAGCGGCAACCCGCTCTGTCCCCTTCCACGCTGTGGCAGATTTGTTCTTTTGCTCTTTACAATAAATCTTGCTGCTGCTCACTCTTTCGGTCCATGCCACCTTTAAGAGCTATAACACTCACCACGAAGGTCCATGGCTTCATTCTTGAAGTCAGTGAGACTAGGAACCCACCGGAAAGAACCAACTCTGGACACAACATGATTATGGAGACCAAAAGTTCCCATAATGTACTGCTGTAGACAAGCTGGAGAACCAGGAAAGCTGCAGGTATAGTTTCAGTCTAAACCCAAAGGCCTAAGAACCAGGAGATCCAATGTCTGAGAGGAAGAGGAGAAGATGGATGTCCCAAGCTCAAGACAGAGAATTTAGCCTTCCTCTACCTTTTAATTCTATTTGAGCTCTCAATAAAATTGAATCATGCTCACCCACATTTTTGAGGGCTATTGTCTTGACTCAGTCTACAAATTCAAATGCTAATCTTTTCTAGAGACATCCTCCCAAACACACCTAGAAATAATGTTTAACCAGCTATCTGTGCATCCCATATCCCAGTCAAGTAAACACATCAAATTAATCATCAATCATATTCACCAAATAATACCTCTCTCCTTGAAAGTTGAAAATAAAAAAGAAAACTTCAGTCAGTCTCAAATTGTGAAGTCATGTAGGAGTGGAGCAGGCATTTTCCAGCATATGCACAATGCAAAGATAACCAGGACTCTTATTAAAAAGACAACCAGGCAGATACCAAAGAGGAGTTAAGCCAAGAGAGTGTGTCAAAGTGATTGCAATTTTCTTCCTGACTCCAGGCCCTCAAGGAGGCCCAATTTCATGGAAAAACCTTAGGTTTTCTGAGGTGTGTCTGTACCCTACTAACACCCCTATTTGCTCATACAACTCAAATCATTCTTTTCTGACAATAATCCTTGAATAAAACAGTTATTCCACAGCATTGTTTATATTAAACACTCCATATGTCCACCAGTAGAAAATCACTTAAATATCTAAATCCTATGCAATCATAAAAAGGCAACACAAAACTGTATACTATATATATTGTCTTACAAAATGGTCATGACATACCGTTGAGTAAAAAACATAGTTTACTGAACATTAATTCAGTATATGTGCACAGCACAGAAAGATATCTGGAAAGATAGAGAAAAATTTAACAAAATTTATTTTTGTATAGCTGCCAGGTGGTTTTATTTTTCTCATTATATTTTAATTGATCATCTATCATTTTTTATAAATTAAAAATTAAATTTCTACATTGAAAATAAACCTGAAGAAATTTTTAAAAAAGAAATAAAGAAAAAGTTCAGTGCAACATCAAATGACTGATTTTTGATTTCAAACAAAGGATGGTTTGATCTCTACAGGAATAATTATTTGACATCACTATCTGCTTTCTAGAGTAAGTATCAGAAGTAATACAATACTGTTGAGGATTTCTTTTGAGCTTTTATTAACCATCTAAATATGTATTTTTTCAATTATAAATCTTCTTTTACTTTATAAAGTCATTTGAAACTACATCAGTAAGACTCGTAAGAGTAGAGGAATATTTTCACTTAAATGGTCAGGTTATAGCTTTTAAATATGCATGCTTTCATCTAGCTGTTCAGGAGGAAGAGGGAAAAAAAATCAATAAACACCAGTCCTTCATGACTGCTCAATTTAGCTCTTTTCGTTGAGCAACTAATTCCTTATGGCACACGTCCAAAGCATACAATTTTCAGGCCACTTGACAGTCCTTTCAACCAGGTCAGTCCTAACAGAGATAGTAATCAAGTCTCCCATGATGAATTTCATTCACACAGCGGAACTGATTACAGAGCAGGTCGAATCACTGCACACTATTGACCGGAGATCAATTTTCAGCTTGAGGGATTATGGAGAACAGTGCACAACAAGGCAGGAGCAGGAATAGGAGAATTCAATAAACAAACCAAGCCAAATGAGACCCTCTTAGTATGAAAAGAGGCCAATTGTATCATCTAACATCCCGAATATATTATTCTAGAAAATACTCTACTTTGAAAATTAAATAACTTGAAATATGCAAATAAAGTTTTATCTGAAGCTTCTTTGGCCCCATTTGACATAGCTCAAATTAGTGGTTAATAAAAATTATATTGAAAAATAAATAAAGAAATATGTCTAAAAATCTATACTTGTAGCTTTTTCTCTTGTAATAGATAGTAGTCTCCTTGTCTTATTCTTTTATATGCTATAGAAACATCCCCTATAAAAATGTCTTAAGTCATAGTTGTGTTTCTGCCTTTTCCTTTCATTGCAAGGACATCCTGTAACATATAATGAGACCATTGGCATATGCCTTACAAGTTTTGCCTATGCATATAACCAATAACTGGGAAAGCGTCACTGGTTCCTATTATCTCTGAAATAAATGTCAAAATGTTTCTGTGCTCTGTATCATCCAGAACCCTAAAAGCTTTCTAGGCTACCCCAGCCTATCCACTCAATAGATTAGGATTTAAAATTAAAGTTAATTCACTCAAGCTCTACATTGGGGTTTCCACAGATTTTAGTTTACGAGGCACAGTCACAGTGTATGCCTGTTATCCTGGAGTCATTGCCTCATTTTCACTGTTAGAAGCAACCCAGTTTGGGATACATATTAAAAGCTCTTCCTACTACTAAATGTATGCAAATTTTGCCAATCCAAAAGAAACAAGTCAGGAAAAAAAAAAAAATCCTCCCCTAACTCATGCTCCATCGCACACTACCATTTTACTGAATGCCTTCTCACTGCCAATTTCTTGAAATAATTTTTGACAGTCTTAATAGCAATTTTCATTTCTTCATTTTCCATTCATGCCTCAATATTTCATAGTCCCAGTACTATTTCTTTAAAACTACTGAACATCTTCATGGATTAATAATTAAACGACCATTTCTACATTTATATGCCTATAATACTATGGAACATTAAATATTTGATCACCTCATCTTAAAATTGTTTCCTCCTTGTCTATCATTTCTACAATCTCTTCCTAACTCTTCAAATTCTCTTTGTCAATCTCTTTATCTGTATTATTTCTCCAAACATTTCACCTCTTATTCTACTTGCTTTTTCTTAATGATCTACTCCAATCCTAGAATTTCAACTGCCACCTCTATGCCCATGACTCCAAAATCAGTCCTTTGAATTGACTGTTTCCCCTATCACAAACTTTAGATTTTAATCTGATTGGACGATACTCCATGGCATCTAGAGGCACTTTGAACTCAACAAGTCTAAACTAGTTTTTATCATTCTTAAATGCGTAATTTCTCTCCTAGTACTTCATTTTTCCATTCTAGAAAGTTCTAAAATGGAAAAGGAAAACAAGTAGGAGCAAACTTTACAGGAAATCTCTATCTACCCTAGCCAGCAAAATTAAAAAAAAAAAAAAAAAAAAAAAAAAAAAACTGAGTAAAACTCAATGTGTAGCTTATACTAGATAGAATGCTTTTGAAGCTCTTGATGTACATAAATTAAAAATAAGGACAGTAGGGAAAAAGAGGGACACTCTAAGAATACATTTAACATACGGCATTATATTAGCGAATTGTCAGCTGCTCTCACTTTGCACCTTAGTGGCTTCTTTTAAGAATCATAGCAAGGAGTAAAACGAACTCAAACTGAAGTAAAGTATCTCTGCCTTGTGTGAAGTAAAATATATAGTTTGGTTGACTGAACACTACTATTTCCAATATTAAAAGGTGGAGTATTATTAGGTTTGGTGCTTATATAACAATTCACATAAATATCAAATAAATATTTTTTAAACTGTCCAAATATAAATTTATACCAGGGACCATAATAACTCTATTTTAGCATCAATGATAACCAAGAAACTACTCAAGTATTAGGGGGTTCCTTTTCAGCACAGCATGAGCAGATTTAGCTGAGAGATTCCCATTAATGTCAAAAAGAGATGCATGGTTCAATGTTAACACATACTGTGTTGAAAATTTACCCCAAAGCATTTGAGCAATAGCTCCCCAAAAGAAGGGAATTTTTAAATTTTTCAACATAAATTTAGGTTTTTCAGGATAATTATCCATTCACCATTCTTAATTTTTGTTTTTCTAATCACACACACACACACACACACACACACACACACAACCTGGCATAACTGGCTAGCTGGAGACAATAATACTGTAAAAAAAAATCACAATTACAATTAAATTCTCCTAAACAAAGTATAATAAAAATTCATGGATTTTTTTTTTTCACACTAAACGAGCAATTGTAGCTACTATTAGGGGTAATACTAGTTTGTTACCTCAATTTTGATTTATGTAAATTATAATGGTTAGAAGAAAAACTTAAGAACAGTTATGATTATAAACATTTTCTATACTGAAAGATCTAATAAAACATAAAAAATGGTCAGGAATCTCCTTCTCTGTCTCCTGAAACTTTGAAAGGATGTGAATATATGTCTAGATATTTAGGTCCTAGAGGAAAAAAAAACTGGCTAATTCCTCTTGTTATACTCAGCACCTAGTAAAGAGTAACTACTCAAGAAATGTTTTTTGAAAGCATGTATACGTTTAAGCATGTATGTGTTAACAGCATACATATATGCATTGAACATCTCAATCAAGGGAATAAGTAACATAAAATCCAAGAGGTCAGATTTTATTTGAGTTAAAAGCATAGGTGTTGGAACCAAACACACCTGGGTTCCCACCTTAGCTAAGGGCCCTCATTCCTCACTGCAGTCATGGACAAATAACTCTATAGTTTCCAGTTTCTCTGTCACAGTATTTCTTAATATGCTATCTGGAAGTTAGACTTTTGAATGTAATGGGTTCTAATAATCTCAGAGGGACACAATTCTCTTCAATATGTTAGTAATCATGATTTTTATTTGCTTAATGAGTCTTCTCTATTTCCACAGTGAGTTACTTAATACCTTCAGTTCAAATGACAATAATTTGGTTATTTTATTAAACATATTTTTACTCTACTAATTTATTTTACATCTTCAGTAACAAAAGAATAGTATTATAAAATTAGCAGGATAGATAACAAAGATGTATCATGTTAGAAAAAAAATAAAATCAAGCTAGACTATAGGATGCACAGGGGCAGAACTTTTTCTCTTCTGTTAACCTGTCACTCAACACCTAGAATTATAGGACATGCTCAATAAGTATTCGCTAGATGAAAAAGAGAAAAAGAATAAGCCTGTTAAACAAATGAGAGTTCACACTCAACCTTCAGCTCAACCTTTTGATTGAGCTACTGAGAAAATTCTTTCCACTTGCTCGTATTTCAAAAGTACTACTGCATTAATATATGAGCATATGCTAGTATAAAATACTGCACTACAACATAAATAAAAATATCAATAAAAATAGGTTATAAATTGTCTACATGCTATTGTTTCTTTTTGTTTTTGTTTTTTTGAGAGTGAGTCTCACACTGTCATCAGGCGTGATCTCAGCTCACTGCAACTTCCGCTCCCTGGTTCAAGTGATACTCCTGCCTCAGCCTCCTGAGTAGCTGGGATTATAAGCACATGCCACCACACCCAGCTAATTTTAGTATTCTTAATAGAGACGGGCTTTCACCATGTTGGCCAGGATAGTCTCGATCTCCTAACCTCAAGATTCACCCACCTCAGCCTCCCAAAGTTCTGGGATTACAGGCATGAGCCACTGTGCTCGGCCTACATGCTGTCTTTAAGCAATGCAGTTAGTAAAGTAATCTGTAAAGTCAGAGTTCCAAATGGTAATAAGAATATTATTTGGTGCTTTAATAATTTAAAATTCTATTTAATATAATGAACTAATGAATTATACTATGCAGATGATTAGTGAAAGTTTAGTTTCTTTCCATGACAATGTAAGTACTATATTCACAATATTTGTCACAAACAGGAATAGTAAGAGCCAAAATACAAATGCTAAAAAGCTTAGTATATGGTTATTGCTGTCAAAAATCTTAAATCTAAAAATTGCATAAAAAGTGTTCAGTAGGCCGGGCGCGGTGGCTCAAGCCTGTAATCCCAGCACTTTGGGAGGCCGAGACAGGCGGATCACGAGGTCAGGAGATCAATATCATTCTGCCTAATACTGTGAAACCCCGTCTCTACTAAAAAATACAAAAAACTAGCCGGGCGAGGTGGCGGGCGCCTGTAGTCCCAGCTACTCGGGAGGCTGAGGTGGGAGAACGGGGTAAACCCGGGGGGCTGAGCTTGCAGTGAGCTGAGATCCGGCCACTGCACTCCAGCCCGGGCAACAGAGCAAGACTCCGTCTCAAAAAAAAAAAAAAAAAAAAAAAAAAGTGTTCAGTAAATATTTTCAAATATAAGATTTTGCTGCTTCCTATTTGCTTGCTGAGCAGAAGGGCCCTAATAAGTGCAATATTGGGCAGATTACTCTTCACTTTCAACAATACAAATTATGAAAACATATCTATGTCTGAAGTGAATTTTATAATCTAATATGATTTTGCTTTTGATTTTCTAATCTGAAAATATTATATTTAATTATAGGGCATTTTATTCTTAGAAATAATCAAACCTACGTTACTACATCTTCTCAAACCTGTGTCTCTTCCTTAAAATCAGGAGAAAAGCAGGAAAAATCAGGCTCTCATTCAAAAATTCTTTTTTTTAACATGCTTATTAATCTTTTTGGTAATGCCCTATTTATTCCCATTTCCAGGTATATTTTTCTCAAATATAAAATGTACTTGATTTAGTAGGAAAATATGTGTATACAGAAAATGTCACTGTGCCTCTAGACTGTAAGATAACTTAAAACAGAAAAAGTGGGTGATATGGTTTGGCTCTGTGTCCCCACCCAAATCTCATCTTGTAGCTCCCATTATTCCCAAGTGGTGTGAGAGGAACGCAGTGGGAGATGACTGAATCATGGGGGTCGTGTTCTCGTGATAGTAAATAGTTCTCATGAAATCTGACGGTTTTAAAAACAGGAGTATCTCTGCACAAGCTCTCTCTTTGCCTGCTGCCAGCCAAATAAGATGTGACCTGCTCTCCCTTGCCTTCCGCTATGATTGTGAGGCCTCCTCAGCCACATAAAACTGTAAGTCCAATAAACCTCTTTCTTTTATAAATTGCCCAGTCTCAAGTACGTCTTTATCAGCAGTGTGAAAACAGACTATATAGTAAATTGGTACCAGGAGTGGGGCATTGCTGAAAAGATACCTGAAAATGTGGATGCAACTTTGGAACTAGGTAACAGGTAGAGACTGGAACAGTTTGGAAGGCTGAGAAGAAGATAGGAAAATGTAGGAAAGTTTGGAACCACCTAGTGACTTGTTGAATGGCTTTGACAAAAATGCTGATAATGATATGAAAAATAATGTCTAGGCTGAGGTGGTCTCAGGTGGAGATGAGGAAATTGGGAACTGGAGCAAAGATGACTCTTGTTATGTTTTAACAAAGAAACTGGCATCACTTTGCCCCTGCCCTAGAAATTTGTGAAACTTTGAACTTGAGAGAGATGGTTTAGGGTATCTGGTGGAAGAAATTTCTAAGCAGTAAGATATTCAAGAGCTAACTTAGGTGCTGTTAAAGGCATTCAGTTTCAAATGGGAAAGAGAGCATAAAAGTTTGGAAAATTTGCAGCCTGACAATGCAATAGCAAAAAAAAAAAAAAAAAATCCATATTTTGAGGAGAAATTCAAGCCAGCTGCAGAAATTTGCATAAGTTAATGAGGAGCCAAATGTTAATCACCAAGACAATGAGGAAAATGTCTGGAGGGCACATCAGAGACCTTCGCAGCAGCCCCTCCCATCACAGGACCGAAGGCCTAGGAGGAAAAAGTGGTTTCCAGAGCCAGGCCCAGGGTCCTGGTGCTGTGTGCAGCCTAGGGACTTGGTGCACTGCTTCACAGACACTCCAGCCATGGCTAAAAGGGGCTAATGTAGAGCTTAGGCTGTGGCTGCAGAAGGTGCAAGCCTCAAGCTGTAGCAGCTACCATGTGATATTAAGCCTACAAGTGCACAGAAGTCAAGAATTGAGGTTTAGGAACCTCTGCCTAGATTTCAGAGGATTTACAGAAACACCTGGTTGCCCAGGCAGAAATTTGCTGTAGGGCAGGGTCCTCATGTAGAACCTCTGCTAGGGCAGAGCAAAAGGGAAATGTGGGGTGGGAACCCCTCCACAGAGTCCCTACTGGGGCACCACCTAGTGGATCTGTGAGAAGAGGACCACCATCCTTCAGACCCCAGAATGGTAGATACACTGACAGCTTGCACCGTGTGCCTGGGAAAGCTGCACTCAATGCCAGCCTGTGAAGGCAACTGGGAGGGAGGCTGTACCCTGAAAAGCCACAGAGGTGGAGCTGTCCCGGACCATGAGAACCCATCTCTTCCATCAGCATGACCTGAATGTGAGACATGGAGTCAAAGGAGATAATTTTGCAGCTCTAACGTTTGACTGCCCTGCTGGATTTTTGCATGGGGCCTATAGCCCCTTTGTTTGGGTGAATTTCCCCCAATTGGAATGAGTGTATTTATCCAATGCCTGTATCCCCATTGCATCTAGGAAGTAACTAACTTGCTTTTCATTTTACAGGCTCATAGGCAGAAAGGCTTTGCCTTGCCTCAGATGAGACTTTGAACTGTGGACTTTTGAGTCAATGCTAAAATTAGTTGAGACTTCAGGGCACTGTTGGGAAGGCATGATTGGTTTTGAAATGTGAAGATAAAAGATTTTTGAGAAGCCAAGGTGGAATGATATGGTTTGGCTCTGTGTCCCCACCCAAATCTCATCTTGTAGCTCCCATGATTACCACTTGTTGTGAAAGGGACCTGGTGGGAGACAACTGAATCATGGAGGCGGATCTTTCCTGTGCTTTTCTCACAATAGTGAATGGGTCTCACCAGATCTGATGGTTTTAAAACTGGAGTTTTTCTGCACAAGCTCTCTCTTTGCCTGCTGTTATCCATGTAGAATGTGACCTACTCTTCCTTGCCTTCTGCCACAATTGTGAGGCCTCCCCAGCCATGTGGAACTGTAAGTCCAATAAACCTTTTTCTGTTGAAAATTGCCCAGTCTGAGGTATGTCTTTATCAGCAGTGTGAAAACGGACTAATACAGTGGGTTACCCTGGGTTGCAGAAAAATTTTTTTAAAAACTATGTAATAACCTGATGATTATTTAATCTATCTCCTTCCTGCTAACCAATTTATATTATTTTTATTTCTCTGAAACAACCACAATTGAAATCTGTAATTAAAATACAGTCAATGCACCATATAACACATTTTAGTCAACAACAGACCACATGTATGACATGGGTCCCATAAGATTATAATATCATATTTTTACTGTACCTTTTCTACATTTAGACATGTTTAGATACACAAATACTTACCATTGTGTTACAATTATCTACAGTATTCACTACAGTAACATGCTCTACAGATTTGTAGTCTAGGAGCAACAGGCTACACAATATAGCCTAGGTGTCTAGTAGGCTGCACCATCTATGTTTGTATAAGTACACTCTATGTTTGCACAATGATGAAATCGCTTAAGGACCCATGTCTCAGAATGTATCCCCATCCCCGTAATTAAGCAACACATTACTGTTATAAAAAATAATGTAATGATTTCCTGATACGTGCTTTTCTAGGTGATTCAACTTATTGAATCCTCTTAAGAATTGTTAGTTCAACTTATAGATGAGAAAAATTTGGGGCAAAACAATTCAAAGTCCTTGCCAGATGTGCCGATACAGTAAGAAGAAGAGTCAACTTAGGTGATCTGACTCCAAGATCTGGCCTCAACAATGAACATACATTTCTTTTTCCATGAAGATCAGCCAGTGTGGTAGGCCATAGAATGGCCCACCAAAGATGCCCATGCCTTAAAGCTCAGAACTTATTATGATATATGGCGAAAGGGAAAAAAGGTTGCAAGTGAAATGAAGATTGCTAATCTGCTGACCTTTGGATGGAAAGATTATCTAGGATTATCTACATGGGTTCCATGTAATCACCCTTATAAATTAAAGAAGGTGGTAGAAGAGAGAGCTAGACAGAAGGCAGTATGAGAAGGACCTGGCTTTGAAAATAGAGGAAGGAAGCCATGAGCCATAGAATAAAGGCAGATTCTAGCAGCTGAAAAAGGAAGGAAATGGGATATTTCTCCTAGGATCTCCAGAAAATCTCTGCCCTGAAAACATCTTGGTTTTAAGCCAATGAGAACTATTTCAGGCATGTAATCACCAGAAGAGCAAAATAAATTTGTTTTGTTTTAGGCCACTAAATTTGTAGTAATTTGTTACAGCAGTGTGATAGTTATTTTAAGAGTTAACTTGGCTGGAGTTTGATGACCCATTGGTTTAGTAAAACACTACTGTAGACGTTGCTGTAAAGGTATTTTTTAGATGTGATAGCATTTACAGTCCGTTGACCTTAAGTAAAGGGGATTAGACTTCATAATATGGGCAGGCCTTAAGAGCAGAGATGGAGGTTTCCTAAGAGAGAAGAAATTCTCCCTCCAAGCTGCAACATACAAAGGCTTGAGTTTACCAGCCTTCAAATTCAAGACTGCAAACAACAACTCTTACCTGAATAGCCAACCTACAGGCTTGCCCTACAGATTTTGCACTTGGGAGCCCCACAATTACGTGAGCCAGTTCCTTAAAATAAATCTGTGTCTGTCTTTCTCTCCTGTTAGTTCTGTTTATCTAAAGAACTCTGACTAACACAAGTAGGAATGACACACTGATACAGTTAGTAATTTACAAGGATCCTTAGGTATATTTGCATATAAGAAGGTACATTAGTCAGCTCGGACTTCCAGTAACAACATACACAGATTAGGTAGCTTAAACAACAGAAATTTATTTCTCACCATTCTAGAGGCTAGGAAGTCCAAGATCAAGGTGCCAGCCTATTCATTTCCAGATGAGGGGTATCTTTCCAGTTTGCAGAAGTCCACCTTCTCACTGTGCCCTCATATGGAGAAGAAAGAGAGCTCTGGTGTCTCCTCCTCTTCTTATAAAAGCATTAATTCTATGGATTAGTGCCTCACCCTTAGGACTTCATTTAACTATGATCACCTTCTCACAGCCCTATTTCCAAATACAATCATATTAGGAGTTAGGGCTTCAATATATTAACTGGGCTGCGGGGAGCACAATTCAGTCGATACCAGAGGAGAAACAATTTTTCAAAGCTCATACATATATTTTAGTAGCTTTTATATGTAAAACATAAGAAAATTAGATAGACAAGAGCACCTTACCTCACTCAGTTGCCAGAGATCTCTAGTTTACTACATTAAAATGGAATTAATTAATTTATATAGCACTTTGGAGTTTACAAAGTACTCTCAAACAGATTACAAACAACATCATTAATAATTATTCTCATTTTACATACGATCAAATTTGAGCTCAATGAGATATATTAATTATCAGTTTATTAGCCTGGCAAATAGTAAGCTGGGCCTTGGATCTAAGGCCACTGATTTTAAATAGGCTTTGCATATTCAGATCTGCTCATCAACTGCAACATATGAGGGAAAGGGGAGGGATTTCTAGACTAACACAATATGATGAAGTCAATTTTCAGGAATTAACCAGACATTTCTACCCTTATCTTAGATCTAACTATAAACATATACATGTTCTCAGGATCTTAATATAATAAAAGATAACCAAAGGCTTTCAGATTCTTGGGCATATGGGGCACAAAGTAATGCCGATGTGAAGACAGTTTTTAAATTACTTAGTGATTTATTTGAAGTAGTTGTAGGGAGGACTGAAATTTTCTTTCTTCAGAATGAGACTAAAAGTTGTCATGTATTTTCGTTGAGTGGCGTTTTTCTGGTTTCTGGAAATGCTACATGTCTAACAAATTTTTACACTTTTCACCAAAAAATGACCCTGGGGAGCGTTATAAGGTAGTATTTCCGTGTATACATCCTAAAACTAGGCAGCCTATTCCTTAACGACACCATTCACCAGTTGTCATCTTGAACAAGCCCGTTAGTATTGAAGTTTCCATTTTCTTTTCACTAAATTGGCACAAAAATATGGGCCTGCTGCAAGGATTAACTAGAGAATAAATTTATAGAACTTGCCAAATATCTGACAAGTCGTAATCGCTAAATAAATGTTAGATGTAATGAGTATTGACTGTCAATATAAAAAAATTATATTATGTAAAATATTCTAAATTATCTGAAATATTAAATTTGCTAAGGAAAAATCATAGAAAATTGAACTAAGTTTTCATTTTTGCAATTATATAGCTTGTAACTGGGCAAAAGTATGATGTGCACTATAATCAGAGTTGTAGTGTACTGGGGTGGTGCAGAGCCATTATCCTGATGAAGGACTCTAATGGCATTTACCAAAGATTAAATTCATAATGCCTTTGTCATGTTGTAGCCTAGCCTGGGTTAAGGTCCTAGCACAGAGTGATAAGGCTCCAGCAGACAGCATGTTCAGTTAATTCTTCTGAAAAGGGGTGATGACTCAAATCAGGGAAATTATAATGATATTATACACTACTTCATGGTTCACAAACTTTTCTAAGCATTACCTCACTTGATCCTTAAAACAATCTTGAGATAAAGGCAAGGCAAATATCATAGCCCTTTTGTGATGAGGGTACTGAAGCTCTGACAAGGTAAAATGTTGGCTCATCAGCAAAGCCGAGCTAAAATCCATATATTGAGTCTTCTCGTCCAGTGCTGTTTATGACAGTCTTCTTCCAAAGTTGTTAGACTATTTGCAGAATCATTCATTTATAATATTATCCTATATATTTTCTTTTTTGTGCATATGTGTGTTGTTTTTTGTTGTTTGTTTTTGTTTTGAGACAGAGTCTCACTCTATCACCCAGGCTAGAGTGCAGTGGTGCGATCTTGGCTCACTGCAACCTTCGGCTCACTGCAGCCTACACCCCGCTGATTCAAGTGATTCTCCCACCTCAGGCTCCCAAGTAGCTGGGACTACAAATGTATACCACCATGCCCAGCTAATTTTTTGTGTTTTTAATAGAGATGGGGTTTTGCCATGTTGGCCTGTCTGGTCTTGAACTCCTGACCTCAAGTGATCCACCCACCTTGGCCTCCCGAAATGCTGGGATTATAGGCCTGAGCCACCACATCTGGCCCTATATATTTTCTTTTTTTAATGCATAGAAATAATAACTGTCTTGTAAGTTTTTATATCAGGTTGGAGATGAGTAAAATAATTTTAAGAAATATTTTACTATTAGTATTGTTGGTGTGGCAGATTGGAAGTATGATATATAGACTCTGGTTACTCTACCTAGGATAGAAGCTACAATCTTCAACCTCTGTCTTTCCTTCCCCAATCAAAAAGTGTAACTAGGAACAAGCTACCTTGCTCTCCACTAACCTGCATTTACATTTCACAACTCACTTTCCTGTGTCCTTCAAAAAAGTACCAAACCTAACACAAAGAAAAACCTACTATTATAGGCCTTACAAAAGAAGGAAAAAAAAAAAAAATGAGTTAGTAGCTTTTGATATAGAAAAATCCATTTCCAGCGCTCCTGTAAAACCCTTAAGGATTTTGGCAGTTCATAATGAACGTACTCTAACCACTCTTTGAATTACGAAATAGTGAAAAGTCTTTGTAAGGATCCTATTAATCTCTGGGTCAAACACGCCTTACAATCTACTAGGGTACTTTCATATGGTTCCACCAAAAATCTGCTGTAGATTTTTAAAAGTTAAAATAATTACTACTTCTTTAGCAGTACAAATAGCTAAGATAATGGTCTGCCAGATACACTTCCAGATTTAGTTCTAAGAAATGTATTAATGTACTTGAAGAACAGGTAATCCAGGCCTTGAGGTTTTTAAAAGAACAATCACACAAAAGTGACCAAAGTTTCCAGAGATGCAAGGGAATTTAGAAATCAACAGTGCTTTTATTTCCACAAGTTTCAGGGTTTACTCCTCTCTTATACCTTTCTAGATAATGAAAGAAATACTCGCAAAGGTAAGTATTGGTGGAAGCTTAAAATGTTCAAAGCTGTAAGGAAAAGGCTTAAAAGAAATAAATTTCTATGTTCAATTTCTGTAATGTCAGGAAGAAAAGCAGCCTAAAATTCCATACTTCCTTTTTACATAGTGTCCAGACATGTAACAACAACAAAAAAAAGAGGGCACAGAAAGACACTTACGTATCAGCCACTTAATATGTTGTTAGCAAAATATATACTAAAATATTTTAAATTATCTCAAAGTAAACAATCATACAAACATGAAAATGGCATAGAAGTTAATAGAATCATTTTCTGAATAACCAGTTCTTTTTATACTTCACAGCTATAATCTGAACAAGTTATCATTATCTATCACCTGGAAAACTTCAGTAGGCTTCTAATTGACCTCCTGACTTCTAGTCTTACTCCCATGGCACCAGCAGTTCATTACCCATGCATACAGTAACCAGATGATCTTTTTACAATGTAAATCAGATATGTCATTCTTCCCTTCTTATAACTCACCAAGAGAATTCACAAGAAAGTGTTAGGTTGGTGCCAAAGTAAATGGGGTTTTTGCAATTACTTTTAATGGCAAAAATCATGACTATTTTTGCACCAACCTAATTTAAACAAATCCAAATTTCTTGCTCTGATGTCTTACGATGCGACCTATTTTAGACCCTGCCTATCTTCCTAATTTTTGTCTTTTACCCTACTTGGCCTGCCATATTAAATGCCAGCCACAGTCACACTGACATTTTCTGCCCCTGAAATAAACCCAATTTGTTTGTTTCGGGATTCTTTCAAATGCAGTTTTCGCATATCATCAAGACCTTTCATCTTTCCTAGCATTTGGGCCTTATTCCAAATCTCAACTTTTTTTTTTTTAATAGAGCCTACCTGAGCCTCATTCCCAAATCATTTTCTGTATCTGTATTTTGTGCTATTTTAATTACATTTAACACTATCTGGAATTCTTTTACTTAATAAGTTACTTATATTTTTTTCATAATCTGCCTCCCCCAAATGGAAATAAGCTTCATGAGAGCATGGACCAAATTTGTTTATTGTTTTATCCCTAGTGCCTCAGTATTGGGACGTAGTAGGCACTCAGTAAATATCTGATGTATGAAAGAGAATGTATGATACTTATGAACCGTATTTTTACAAGATAAATATCAGGAAAATAGAAAGAAGAAGGCAAACGTAGTCTACAAGTTCATTTGGCATTTAATGTGTTGCCAAGAAGTAGTATTATCTTGAGGATCCTTTACCATCTAATACTGAAATAGCAGGTCTGAAAATGATTTTATGGTGCTTTAAAAAACAGCTGCCAAAGAGAAGGCCATAAACGAATGGACAGAGATGAAAACCATGACACTAGAAATACGTGACAAATGCACAAGCTTCAGTAACCGACTCGATCAACTAGAAGAAAGAGTATCAGCGATTGAGGATCAAATGAATGAAATGAAGCGAGAAGAGAAACCAAAAGAAAAAAGATGAAAAAGAAATGAACAAAGCCTGCAAGAAGTATGGGATTATGTAAAAAGACCAAATCTACGTCTGAATGGGGTGCCTGAAAGTGAGGGGAAAAATGGAACCAAGTTGGAAAACACTCTTCAGGAAATCATCCAGGAGAACTTCCCCAACCTAGTAGGGCAGGCCAACATTCAAATTCAGGAAACACAGAGAATGCCACAAAGATACTCCTTGAGAAGAGCAACTCCAAGACACATAATTGTCAGATTCACCAAAGTTGAAATGAAGGAAAAAATCTTAAGGGCAGCCAGAGAGAAAGGTCGGGTTACCCACAAAGGGAAGCCCATCAGACTAACAGCAGATCTCTCGGCAGAAACTCTACAAACCAGAAGAGAGTGGGGGCCAATATTCAACATTCTTAAAGAAAAGAATTTTAAACCCAGAATTTCATATCCAGCCAAACTAAGTTTCATAAGTGAAGGAGAAATAAAATCCTTTACAGATAAGCAAATGCTTAGAGATTTTGTCACCACCAGGTCTGCCTTACAAGAGACCCTGAAGGAAGCCCTAAACATGGAAAGGAACAACCGGTACCAGCCAATGCAAAAACAAAATGTAAAGACAATCGAGGCTAGGAAGAAACTGCATCAACTAACGAGCAAAATAACAGTTAATATCATAATGGCAGGATCAAGTTCACACATAACAATATTAACCTTAAATGTAAATGGACTAAATGCTCCAATTAAAAGATACAGACGGGCAAACTGGATAAAGAGTCAAGACCCATCAGTCTGCTATATTCAGGAGAACCACCTCACACAAAGAGACACACATAGGCTCAAAATAAAGGGATGGAGGAAGATCTACCAAGCAAATGGAGAACAAAAAAAAAACAGGGGTTGCAATCGTAGTCTCTGATAAAATAGACTATAAACCATCAAAGATCAAAAGAGACAAAGAAGGCCATTACATAATGGTAAAGGGATCAATTCAACAGGAAGAGCTAACTATCCTAAATATATATGCACCCAATACAGGAGCACCCAGATTCATAAAGCAAGTCCTTAGAGACTTACAAAGAGACTTAGACTCCCATACAATAATAATGGGAGACTTTAACACCCCACTGTCAACATTAGACAGATCGAGACAGAAAGTTAACAAGGACATCCAGGAATTGAACTCATCTCTGCAGCAAGCAGACCTAATAGACATCTACAGAACTCTCCACCCCAAATCAACACAATATACATTCTTCTCAGCACCACATCACACTTATTCCAAAATTGACCACATAATTGAAAGTAAAGCACTCCTCAGCAAATGTACAAGAACAGAAATTATAACAAACTGTCTCTCAGACCACAGTGCAATCAAACTAGAACTCAGGACTAAGAAACTCAATCAAAACCGCTCAACTACATGGAAACTGAATAATCTGCTCCGGAATGACTACTGGGTACATAACGAAATGAAAGCAGAAATAAAGATGTTCTTTGAAAGAAATGAGAACAAAGATACAACATACCAGAATCTCTGGGACACATTTAAAGCAGTGTGTAGAGGGAAATTTATAGCACTAAATGCCCACAAGAGAAAGCTGGAAAGATCTAAAATTGACACTCTAACATCACAATTAAAAGAACTAGAGAGGGAAGAGCAAACACATTCAAAAGCTAGCAGAAGGCAAGAAATAACTAAGATCAGAGCAGAACTGAAGGAGATAGAGACACAAAAAACCTTCCAAAAAATCAATGAATCCAGGAGTTGTTTTTTTTGAAAAGATCAACAAAATTGACAGACCACTAGCAAGACTAATAAAGAAGAAAAGAGAGAGGAATCAAATAGACGCAATAAAAAATGATAAAGGGGATATTACCACCGACCCCACAGAAATACAAACTACCATCAGAGAATACTATAAACACCTCTACACAAATCAACTAGAAAATCTAGAAGAAATGGATAATTTCCTGGACACTTACACACTCCCAAGACTAAACCAGGAAGAAGTTGAATCCCTGAATAGACCAATAGCAGGCTCTGAAATTGAGGCAATAATTAATAGCCTACCAACCAAAAAAAGTCCAGGACCAGATGGATTCACAGCTGAATTCTACCAGAGGTACAAGGAGGACCTGGTACCATTTCTTCTGAAACTATTCCAATCAATAGAAAAAGAGGGAATCCTCCCTAACTCATTTTATGAGGCCAACATCATCCTGATACCAAAGCCTGGCAGACACGCAACACAAAAAGAGAATTTTAGACCAATATCCCTGATGAACATCGAGGCAAATATCCTCAATAAAATATTGGCAAACCGGATCCAGCAGCACATCAAAAAGCTTATCCACCATGATCAAGTGGGCTTCATCCCTGGGATGCAAGGCTGGTTCAACATTCGCAAATCAATAAATGTAATCCCGCATATAAAGAGAACCAAAGACAAAAACCACATGATTATCTCAATAGATGCAGAAAAGGCCTTTGACAAAATTCAACAGCCCTTCATGCTAAAAACGCTCAATAAATTCGGTATTGATGGAACATATCTCAAAATAATAAGAGCTATTTATGACAAACCCACAGCCAATATCATACTGAATGGGCAAAAACTGGAAAAATTCCCTTTGAAAACTGGCCCAAGACAGGGATGCCCTCTCTCACCACTCCTATTCAACATAGTGTTGGAAGTTCTGGCTAGGGCAATCAGGCAAGAGAAAGAAATCAAGGGTGTTCAGTTAGGATAAGAAGAAGTCAAATTGCCCCTGTTTGCAGGTGATGTGATTGTATACTTAGAAAACCCCATTGTCTCAGCCCAATATCTTCTTAAGCTGATAAGCAACTTCAGCAAAGTCTCAGGATACAAAATTAATGTGCAAAAAACACAAGCATTCTTATACACCAGCAACAGACAAACAGAGAGCCAAATGATGAATGAACTTCCATTCACAATTGCTTCAAAGAGAATAAAATACCTAGGAATCCAACTTACAAGGGATGTAAAGGACCTCTTCAAGGAGAACTACAAACCACTGCTCAGTGAAATCAAAGAGGACACACAAATGGAAGAACATACCATGCTCATGGAGAGGAAGAATCAATATTGTGAAAATGGTCATACTGCCCAAGGTAATTTATAGATTCAATGCCATCCCCATCAAGCTACCAATGAGTTTCTTCACAGAATTGGAAAAAACTGCTTTAAAGTTCATATGGAACCAAAAAAGACCCTTCATTGCCAAGATAATACTAAGCCAAAAGAACAAAGCTGGAGGCATCACGCCACCTGACTTCAAACTATACTACAAGGCTACAGTAACCAAAACAGCATGGTACTGGTACCAAAACAGAGATATAGACCAATGGAACAGAACAGAGTCCTCAGAAATAATACCACACATCTACAGCCATCTGATCTTTGACAAACCTCAGAAAAACAAGAAATGGGGAAAGGATTCCCTATTTAATAAATGGTGCTGGGAAAATTGGCTAGCCATAAGTAGAAAGCTGAAACTGGATCCTTTCCTTACACCTTATATAAAAATTAATTCAAGATGGATTAGAGACTTAAATGTTAGACCTAATATCATAAAAACCCTAGAAGAAAACCTAGCTAATACCATTCAGGACATAGGCATGGGCAAGGACTTCATGTCTAAAACACCAAAAGCAATGGCAACTAAGCCAAAATTGACAAATGGGATCTAATTAAACTAAAGAGCTTCTGCACAGCAAAAGAAACTACCATCAGAGTGAACAGGCAACCTACAGAATGGGAGAAAATTTTTGCAGTCTACTCATCTGACAAAGGGCTAATATCCAGAACCTACAAAGAACTCAAACAAATTTACAAGAAAAAAAGACAAATAACCCCATCAAAAAGTGGGCAAAGGATATGAACAGACATTTCTCAAAAGAAAACATTCATACAGCCAATAGACACATGAAAAAATGCTCATCATCACTCGCCATCAGAGAAATGCAAATCAAAACCACAATGAGATACCATCTCACACCAGTTAGAATGGCAATCATTCAAAAGTCAGGAAACAACAGGTGTTGGAGAGGATGTGGAGAAACAGGAACACTTTTACACTGTTGGTGGGATTGTAAACTGGTTCAACCATTATGGAAAACAGTATGGCAATTCCTCAAGGATCTAGAACTAGAAGTACCATATGACCCAGCCATCCCATTACTGGGTATATACCCAAAGGATTATAAATCATGCTGCTATAAAGACACATGCACACATATGTTTATTGCGGCACTATTCACAATAGCAAAGACTTGGAATCAACCCAAATGTCCATCTGTGACAGACTGGATGAAGAAAATGTGGCACATAGACACCATGGAATACTATGCAGCCATAAAAAAGGATGAATTTGTGTCCTTTGTTGGGACATGGATGCAGCTGGAAACCATCATTCTCAGCAAACTATTGCCAGAACAGGAAACCAAACACCGCATGTTCTCACTCATAGGTGGGAACTGAACAATGAGATCACTTGGACTCGGGAAGGGGAACATCACCCACCGGGGCCTATCATGGGGAGGGGGGAGTAGGGAGGGATTGCATTGAGAGTTATACCTGATGTAAATGGCGAGTTGATGGGTGCTGATGAGTTGATGGTTGCAGCACACCAACATGGCACAAGTATACATATGTAACAAACCTGCACGTTATGCACATGTACCCTAGAACTTAAAGTATAATAAAAAATAAATAAAAAGAAGTTCTAAAGAAGAGAAAGGCGTTTCTAAACTCACAAAAAAAAAAAAAAAAAAAAAAAAAAACAGCTGCCAAGAGTCCTAAACAACCCATTCAAGTATGGCTACTCTTATGTCTCTACACTCCTATCTTTCTTTCATGGTTTCCAAGAGTTGCAGGTAAAATGAAAGATGCCATTAAATGCCCTTTCTCCAGGGCTCAAAATCAAGGCCAGCCAGGTTGCCTTTGCAGCCCGTCCTTCTCCACCAGGATCAAGTGAACTATACTTTTTAACATTGCTATTAACAGGCTTAGTTCCTGACAAAATAGGAGGAACTTTATACAAAGTCCTTGCCTAACATCCCGAGGCTCATCAGCATGAATGGTATTTATAGCTAGTCTAGGTTGAACACTGAAAGTTCCACTCTGTTCCTATTAGCAGTTTGACAGGACCTATAAAGCACAATCAATCCTGTGTCCTGGAAACAGGGTAGAAAAGCAAATACTTAACCATCCATGGGGCAAGATATTGGATCACAGGTAACGAAGAGGACCTATGGACAGGGCAGCTGCAAATTCAGAACTTGGGCAAGAGCTTCCCCATGTTGAGAAGCTTGTCTAGACTCAACCATATCAACCGTAGGGAGCATCCGCTTTGCTTTGAAGGCTCTTCCCCTCCACACCCGTCCTTACTGTGATTACAAATTTCACTACCTCTTATTCTTCAAATCTCAGCTTACATGTCCCTTCCTTAGGTAGCCTTCTTTCATAACCCTGATTAGATCAAGATCCCATGTACAGATTCACCAATAAAAATGAATTGCCATTTCCAATTATAGTGATTATCCAGTAAGTATCTACTGAATGAATTAATGAATGATATAGATAATCACATAATGGATTCAATTTCCAACAAACCATTAAAAATAGCTAATAAACAGAATTTCTTAACCACAAGACTATTGACACTTGGTGGTGGATATTTCTTTGTTGTGGGATGGGCAGTTCTATGCATTATAGAATGTTAAGCAGCCTTCCTGAACTGTACTCACTAGATTCCAGTAGTACTACCCTCAGCCCAAGTTGTGACCAACCAAACAGTATCTCTAGGCGTTGCCAAACGTTTCCACAAGGGCAATAAACCTTGGGTTTGAGAATCACTGGGCTAGAAGTAAACTAACAGAATAAACTGCAACTTTGTTAGTAAAACTTTTCAAGGAGCCAGCAAGATGATGAAAACTTTACTTCCCAGGAGTGGTGGAGCTAAAGCATCCATGAGATCACTACATGGGAACAGTGGTAAAAATCAAGGTAGGGGGCGGGCGCAGTGGCTGATGCCTGTTATCCCAGCACTTTGGGAGGCCGACAGGAGGATCACCTGAGGTTGGGAGTTCAAGACCAGCCTGACCAATGTAAAGAAACCCCGTCTCCATTAAAATACAAAATTAGCCAGGCATGGTGGTGCATGCCTGTAATCCTAGCTACTCAGGAGGCTGAGGCAGGAGAATCGCTTGAACCCAGGAGGCGGAGGTTGCGGTGAGCCGAGATCGTGCCATTGCACTCCAGCCTGGGCAACAAGAGCGAAACTCTGTCTCAGAAAGAAAACAAACAAAAGAAAAAATCAAGGTAGGTATACTCAGATAAAACAAAGTTAGTATGTGCTAGATGGGTTTATTAATAAAGAAAAGGACAAGCATAGCAGTCCCTTGAAAAATGTCATTTTGTTCAATGTCATTCCATTAAAACGTTGATGAGAAAAATAATCAGTTCCTGGCTGCCAGGAGCCACTGTCTGTGTGGAGCTTGCACATTCCCCCTGTGTTTTTGGATTTTCTCTGGGTACTGCACTTTCCTTCAACATCCCAAAGATGTGCACCTTAGGTGAACTGGCATGTCTACAGGTTCCCAGTCTGAGTGAGTGTGGGTGTGGTTGTGAGTTCCCCCTGCGGTGGGATGGTGTCCTGGCCAAGGCTCATTCCCGTCTGTGCTCTGACTTGTTAGGTTAGGCTCTGGCCACCTAAGACCCTGAACTGAAATCAATTTGTAAAAAACCACCCTACTTGTTTTTATTAATCTTTCTCAAATGTATGTATAGTTAACATTCCAATGTTTAACATTAGAAGTATTTTGGGTCTTAATTTAGAAGCTTGGTAATGTTTTTGTGACCAGAAATATGCTGCAGGGACATATACACAGTGGCATGTATTCACCATTGCAGTGCCATATAGAGTACTCTCACTGCCCTAAAAATCTCCTGTGCTCATCCTTCTTCATCTCCCCATGATCCTCTGGCATCCACTGATCTTTTCACTGTCTCTATAGTTTGCCTTTTCCAAAATGTCATCTTGTAAAATCACACAGTATAGAATCAGACTGGGGTTTTTCACTAAGCAATATAAGATTCACGTAATGCTTACATTTCAAGCATTTAGGATGCCCCCGTGTCTTTTCTGTGGTTTGATAGCTTATTTCTTTTTATCTCTGAGTAACACTCCATTGTATAGATATACCACTATCTGCTTATGCAAACTTACTGAAGGATATCTTGGCTGCCTCCAAGTTGTAGGAATTAAGAATGAGGCTGCTGCAAACATTAATGTGCAGGGTTTTGTATGGACATATGGTTTCAACTCAGTTGGGTAAATATCAAGGAGCACAATTGCTGAATAGTATGGTAAGAGTATTGTAAGAAACTGTCAAATCATATTGCAAAGTGGCTGTACCATTTTGCGTTCCCACCAGCAATGAATAACAGTTCCTGTTGCTCCATATTCTCACCAACATTTGCTGGTGTTGGTGTTTTGGATTTTAGTCATTCTAATAGGTATGCTGCGGTATTTTGTTGTTTAACTTGCAATTCCACAATGTCATATGATGTTAAGCATGCTTAATTGTTATCTGTATATCTTCTGTGGTGATTTGTAGGTTCTAGTCTTTTGCCAATTTTTAAATTGGATTGTTTTCTTATTCTTGGGTTTTAAGAAGGTTTTGTATGTTTCAAATATAAGCCTTTTATCAGATATGTGTTGTTCAAATATTGTTCTCCCAGATATGACTAGATTTTTATTACTAGTTTTTAATTTTAATGAAATTCTACTTATCAGTCGCTTTTCTTCCATGGACTAACTGTGATTGTGTGTATAAAACATCTTTGTCAAATTCAAGGTCACCTAGATTTTCTCATATGTTATTTTCTACGATTTGGATAATTTTTCATTTTACATTAAGGTCTTGATCCACCTTTGAGTTCATTTTTGTGTAAGGTCTGTATCTAGACTTGTTTTTTTTTTTTTTTTTTTTTTTTTTTTTTTGCATGTGGATATCTAGTTATTGTAGCACCAGTTGTTAAAAAAGACTATCCTCTCCCTATTAAATTGTCTTTGCACTTTTGTCAATGATCAGTTGACTATATTTGTGGGTCTATTTCTGGACTCTCTATTTTGTTGCATTTATTTTTTTAAAGGTTTTATTTTTTTTTTAGAGCAGTTTTAGCTTCACAGAAAACCTGAGAGGAAGGTACAGAGATCTCTCATATACCCTCTGCCCCATAGATGCATAGCCTCCCCCATTATTAACATCCCACATGAGAGTGTTATATTTGTTCAATTAATACATCTACATTGACACATTCTTATCACCTGAAGCCCATAGCTTCCATCACAGTCTCTCTTGGTTGTATAAAAATGTGTATGGGTCTGGACAAATGTATAATAATGTGAAACTACCACTGTAGTATCATCCAGAGTATTTTAATTACCCTAAGCATAGCTCTTTTGACAATAAGAATCTGAATATTCTTCCACCAGTACCACAGTCTTGATTACTGTGCTTTTACAGTAATTTTTGAAGTCAGGTAGTGCCAGTCCTCCTACTTCATTCTTCAGCTTCTCGATTTTAAATGATGTGTTATGAAAACTAAGACACATAAAGCAAGTCCTTAGAGACTTAAAAAGAGACTTAGACTCCCATACAATAATAATGGGAGACTTCAACACTCCACTGTCAACATTAGACAGATCAACGAGACAGAAAGTTAACAAGGATATCCAGGAATTGAACTCATCTCTGCACCAAGTGGACCTAATAGACATCTATAGAACTCTCCACCCCAAGTCAACAGAATATACATTCTTCTCAGCACCACATCACACTTATTCCAAAATTGACCACATAATTGGAAGTAAAGCACTCCTCAGCAAATGTAGAAGAACAGAAATTATAACAAACTGTCTCTCTGACCACAGTGCAATCAAACTAGAATTCAGGACTAAGAAACTCAATCAAAACCGCTCAACTACATGGAAACTGAACAACCTGCTCCTGAATGACTACTGGGTACATAACGAAATAAAAGCAGAAATAAAGATGTTCTTTGAAAGAAATGAGAACAAAGATACAACATACCAGAATCTCTGGGACACATTTAAAGCAGTGTGTAGAGGGAAATTTATAGCACCAAATGCCCACAAGAGAAAGCTGGAAATATCTAAAATTGACACTCTAACATCACAATTAAAAGAACTAGAGAGGGAAGAGCAAACACATTCAAAAGCTAGCAGAAGGCAAGAAATAACTAAGATCAGAGCAGAACTGAAGGAGATAGAGACACAAAAAACCCTCCAAAAAATCAATGAATCCAGGAGTTGGTTTTTTGAAAAGATCAACAAAATTGACAGACCGCTAGCAAGACTAATAAAGAAGAAAAGAGAGAGGAATCAAATAGACGCAATAAAAATGATAAAGGGGATATTACCACCGACCCCACAGAAATACAAACTACCATCAGAGAATACTATAATCACCTCTACGCAAATCAACTAGAAAATCTAGAAGAAATGGATAATTTCCTGGACACTTACACTCTCCCAAGACTAAACCAGGAAGAAGTTGAATCCCTGAATAGACCAATAGCAGGCTCTGAAATTGAGGCAACAATTAATAGCCTACCCACCAAAAAAGGTCCAGGACCAGATGGATTCACAGCTGAATTCTACCAGAGGTATAAGGAGGACCTGGTACCATTCCTTCTGAAACTATTCCAATCAATAGAAAAAGAGGGAATCCTCCCTAACTCATTTTATGAGGCCAACATCATCCTGATACCAAAGCCTGGCAGACACGCAACAAAAAAAGAGAATTTTAGACCAATATCCCTGATGAACATCGATGCAAATATCCTCAATAAAATATTGGCAAACCGGATCCAGCAGCACATCAAAAAGCTTATCCACTATGATCAAGTGGGCTTCATCCCTGGGATGCAAGGCTGGTTCAACATTCACAAATCAATAAATGTAATCCAGCATATAAACGGAACCAAAGACAAGAACCACATGATTATCTCAATAGATGCAGAAAAGGCTTTTGACAAAATTCAACAGCCCTTCATGCTAAAAACGCTCAAGAAATTCGGTATTGATGGAACGTACCTCAAAATAATAAGAGCTATTTATGACAAACCCACAGCTAATATCATACTGAATGGGCAAAAACTGGAAAAATTCCCTTTGAAATCTGGCACAAGACAGGGATGCCCTCTCTCACCACTCCTATTCAACATAGTGTTGGAAGTTCTGGCTAGGGCAATCAGGCAAGAGAAAGAAATCAAGGGTATTCAGTTAGGAAACGAAGACGTCAAACTGTCCCTGTTTGCAGATGACATGATTGTATACTTAGAAAACCCCATTGTCTCAGCCCAAAACCTTCTTAAGCTGATAAGCAACTTCAGCAAAGTCTCAGGATACAAAATTAATGTGCAAAAATCACAAGCATTCTTATACACCAGTAACAGACAAGCAGAGAGCCAAATCAGGAATGAACTTCCATTCACAATTGCTTCAAAGAGAATAAAATACCTAGGAATCCAACTTACAAGGGATGTAAAGGACCTCTTCAAGGAGAACTACAAACCACTGCTCAGTGAAATCAAAGAGGACACAAACAAATGGAAGAACATACCATGCTCATGGATAGGCAGAATCAATATTGTGAAAATGGCCAAACTGGCCAAGGTAATTTATAGATTCAATGCCATCCCCATCAAGCTACCAATGAGTTTCTTCACAGAATTGGAAAAAACTGCTTTAAAGTTCATATGGAACCAAAAAAGAGCCCGCATTGCCAAGACAATCCTAAGTCAAAAGGACAAAGCTGGAGGCGTCACGCTACCTGACTTCAAACTATACTACAAGGCTGCAGTAACCAAAACAGCATGGTACTGGTACCAAAACAGAGATATAGACCAATGGAACAGAACAGAGTCCTCAGAAATAATACCACACATCTACAGCGATCTGATCTTTGACAAACCTGAGAGAAACAAGAAATGGGGAAAGGATTCCCTATTGAATAAATGGTGCTGGGAAAATTGGCTAGCCATAAGTAGAAAGCTGAAACTGGATCCTTTCCTTACTCCTTATACAAAGATTAATTCAAGATGGATTAGAGACTTAAATGTTAGACCTATTGCCATAAAAACCCTAGAAGAAAATCTAGGTAGTACCATTCAGGACATAGGCATGGGCAAGGACTTCATGTCTAAAACACCAAAAGCAACGGCAGCAAAAGCCAAAATTGACAAATGGGATCTAATTAACCTAAAGAGCTTCTGCACAGCAAAAGAAACTACCATCAGAGTGAACAGGCAACCTACAGAATGGGAGAAAATTTTTGCAATCTACTCATCTGACAAAGGGCTAATTTCCAGAATCTACAAACAACTCAAACAAATATACAAGAAAAAAACAAACAACCCCATCAAAAAGTGGGCAAAGGATATGAACAGACATTTCTCAAAAGAAGACATTCATACAGCCAACAGACACATGAAAAAATGCTCATCATCACTGGCCATCAGAGAAATGCAAATCAAAACCACAATGAGATACCATCTCTCACCAGTTAGAATGGCAATCATTAAAAAATCAGGAAACAACAGGTGTTGGAGAGGATGTGGAGAAATAGGAACACTTTTACACTGTTGGTGGGGTTGTAAACTAGTTCAACCATTATGGAAAACAGTATGGCGATTCCTCATGGATCTAGAACTAGATGTACCATATGACCCAGCCATCCCACTACTGGGTATATACCCAAAGGATTATAAATTATTCTACTACAAAGACACAGGCACACGTATGTTTATTGCGGCACTATTCACAATAGCAAAGACTTGGAATCAACCCAAATGTCCATCAGTGACAGACTGGATGAAGAAAATGTGGCACATATACACCATGGAATACTATGCAGCCATAAAAAAGGATGAGTTTGCGTCCTTTGTAGGGACATGGATGCAGCTGGAAACCATCATTCTTAGCAAACTATCACAAGAAGAGAAAACCAAACACCACATGTTCTCACTCATAGGTGGGAACTGAACAATGAGTTCACTTGGACTCGGGAAGGGGAACATCACGCACTGGGGCCTATCATGGGGAGGGGGGAGGGGGGAGGGATTGCATTGGGGAGTTATACCTGATATAAATGATGAATTGATGGGTGCTGACGAGTTGATGGGTGCAGCACACCAACATGGCACAGGTATACATATGTAACAAACCTGCACGTTATGCACATGTACCCTAGAACTTAAAGTATAATTAAAAAAAAAAAAAAAAGAGTGAAACTGTCTCAAAAAAAAAAAAGAAAGAAAACTAAGACACATAAGGTATTTAGGTGTGAGTAACATTATTTGACAGTGCCACTGAAGGCAAAAGCACAGGTTGTATTATGTGCGCTCATAGGAGCACTAACTATTGCAGAGACAGTGAGGCCTGTTCATCACATTGTTTCTTCTTTCTGAATGAACAGAAAATATTACTTTTCCCAGATCCCTTGCAGTGAGGTTGCAAATGACGTGACTGAGTTTTGGCTTATAAAATGTGAGCAGACCTGGCCCTCCAAATACAGCTCCCAGTATTTTGGGTCTCTTTAATACTTCCACAGTAACTGTAGAAGCTATATATTCCATAAGGAATAACAACAAAATGGAAACAATCTTGGTCTACAGATCACCATTTGGAGAAGAGATATCCAAGAAAATGATCTGTCACGTACTGAATACAATAAACCAAAACCAAACTTTGTGGTGTTAATGAATACCTTATTTGTCACTGCAACATAGTCTATACTATCTTGAATAATACACTAAAAATATTAGGATTTTTTTTGTGTGTTTTTGTCAGCATCACTCACCAGTCAGGATGAGGAGCTCAGAAAACATTAGATTTTTTTTTTTTTTAACCTAGAGTTGAAATTTGGCACAAAGTAGTATGTCCTTGCCGAAGATCTAGATATCCATTTTTTCCCCTATCAAAGTAATATAAGGCACCTAAGATACTAACTAATCATCTGTAACTACAACCTAGACTGGAATATATCCATTCCACTCTTTCTAACTTCCCTGTAACATGCATAATTTATTTAGAGGCATTAAATTTATAGGGTCCACAAGCACTGAGCCGGAGGTGATTCAATTATCTTCCCCTGAAGTGGGACAAGTAAAAAGCAGCAGATGAAAGAAAATCAACAAGGGAATTAAAAAAAAAAAAAACTGATCTTACAGGGTACGGAAAAAGAGTTTCTTAGAAAGTAGTAATTGTAATGAGGGTGCTCATCATTTTCACATGGTATCTTTATTCCAAAAAAAGCTCAAAGGATTTTGGATTTGATCTTGCAATTTAAATACACGTATGACTGCTTGAGAAAACTAATAATTCTCCCAAAATATTCTCTTTGAAGGCACCAAAGAGTAGAATATAATTGTATGTCCCAATGGATTGATCACTTGACTACACCCTGGAATAACCCATGCCCTTGGCAAAACATGGAAAATCGGTATTGTTCTTTACAGAGAGAAAACAGTCCGCCTTTAAACACTCATTATATAAAGTCAGGAAAGACAGTAAAACTATCGGTACATCTGTCAGAAACCAATGCTTTGGGGAGAGTTTACCAAGAGCCTATGCATTCTATTCCTCCATAAACAGGGTTATTCAATAAATAAATAATCATTGACTGTTTAATCAGAATGAAACCTGGCCCATTTTATATATTTTAATTTATTGGGTTTTAGCTATGGGAAATGAAGTCTCTATTTTTATAAGAGCTTTCATACTCTGCACATGATCTCAGAAAGTGGGCATCAAGAGAGACTATCTGGAATGTTTTCTAGATCTTAACCTTCTCATGACTTTTTGAAATTCAACAAGCAGAAGACCCTTGAATAGTATATTGCATTTATATCTAATGTTTAAAGGTTAAACAGTGCATATACATTCAGCACACAGTTTTGCTATGTGCCAAGTGCCAAAAAATAATAACTTAGACCTCAAAATGAGTAAGTGAGTTTCTTATACATGTAAAGTTGCTTGCAAAGGAGAAAAATAGATAAATTAGCATAATTCCTCCTTTCCTAAATATCTTTGGCAGCAAAGAACAAAACCCCCCACTGGTAAAAAGCTGTTCCATCTGCCATCCTATTGCAAGAACAGCTCGCTTTCTTGGAAAGATGATTTATGGAACAACTAAATCCTATCTTTCACTTTTTTGAGTGGAAGACAGCGGTAGTGATATTTTTGTGGAGAGGGTCCATCTACTGTAAGTCCATTGGTGAACACATCTAAAAATTAAGACTCTAAACCAATGAGTTATCAGCGATCTATCTTCTCTTTCCTTCCAACCTCTTTAAAGCATGACATTCTGACTCTTATGTGAAAACATTACTACACTATAGACATTTATTAGGAAAGTTGCATACATAAGAAATAGATTTTTTAGTATGATAGATGATTATTGCTATACAGCAACAGAAAAATATTATGGTGGATGTAATTGTCTTGGTAGTTTTCACACATATGCAATGAGTAAATAAGGTGCTTGTGACATACTCCACTGGTTACTAAGCTGCATTTTAATTTGTAGAGGCTTGATAGAGGGAGTGAAAAAGGTGTTTAAATGACTTGACCCAAATCCCCATTGTATAACATTGGGAGAACCAAATTAGGGTACCAGATGTCCTGATCTCAGATATTGAACCACATAGTAGACAAAGCCATCTTTTAATTTACTGAATTCAAATAGGTTTATGAAAAGTAATTAACAGATGTGACTTCCTTTCTTTCTTAACATTCTCTGCCCTCTAGAAAATTAAGTCGAAATTAGTAACATTTAAAACTTTATATTTTCATGACTCAAAGTAAATTATTTTAAATCTCTTTTAAATTCTTTTAAATCTCTTGAAACTTACTTTAAAATCATACAATGTGAAGGTGAATTCTTTTATCTACATGTGCAGCAAAAATATAATTGAAGAACTTACCAAACAAACATGTATATTACCTTATTGTAAAGAAAGAAAAAATGAAATGAAATGGCGAAATAGTATCATGTATTCTGTGGCACTAACTTTTTAAACAATACAGTAAACTGTAAAACCCTATCATTAGTTCAGTCAAGCTGATTGTGCACTTTCTTCTTTCTTTGACTTCATGACCTTCAAAATTTCAAACTAATGATGACAAGGTTTCAAAGACCTGTTTAAGACAAGGTATATCTCCAGGACTATTATTCCATTCCATTTTACATATGCATTTTAATTTTTCTACTTTATGACTCTATTAATCTCTCATTTTCAACAGGCTCCATTTTTAATTAAACTACAAGCTTTACAGACTTTACTTTTATTACTGACTGATGCCTTTACTAATGGTTTTTATTTTATTGTGAATTTCAGATGCAATTATGGTGCCAGACTGAATTAACACACTAGCAGCAGACTCAAATGAACAAATAGGTTAGGCACAGTAAGTGTCCCCTAAGGAAGTCTTAAAAACACTAAAGTATGCACACACAAACACTTTCCTGTCACTCCAACTGAAACCTCTAGTGTATGACAAGAATGAGCAACAATTAATATAAGGAAGATTCTTTTATCCCTTCCTCTCTTCTCACTGCCTCCCTTATAGGGAAGTGCTGGTACACTTCCAGCAACCCTTCCATTCTCAGGAGCAGTGTTAGGGTGGGAGATTTTGCTCCCCCTCCACCTGGTGTTTGTTTCTCCCTAAGGAGTGGAAGAATTGCTAAGAGACTGGACTTCAGTAAGTCACATTCATTTTGGGTGGAGCCGCTAATGCATGAACATCACCATTCCAAGCTGAGGCCCTTCTCTGGGTCCTTTCCCTTTCTCATGGATCTGCATGCTCATAAGCAACTTTTTCTTCCCAAGTGGCCAATAACTAGCACAACTCTTGCTCTTGCTTTCAGAGAGATCTTTATTCTCCAGCTTCTTCCTGGACAAATAAGTAGGCAAGACCATTGTAGGGGGATGTAGTTGGAAACTTTGCTTTGTGAGGCAACTTACACTTTTAAAATTAGTCTTAACAATCTAAAAATGACAACATTATCTTAATTTTCCAATTGGTTGAGAAATGACAGAGAGGAAGAATATGATTAATTCATACTATTCAACCCCCAACCAATAGGACAAAAATTTAAATTGCTAATTATCCAGTGACTGAATTGCAGAATTCATCCTTCAGTACAATTTGCTATCTAACTTAAATGCACCTTACATTGGTTCTACGTTTTCATATTATATTACATTTATATACAAAACATTTTTTTCATCCATTTTGTTTTGATAATTTTTGAAACATCCATATTGTTGGCATACTTTCATACTTCATGTTCATTAGCTGATATTTGCAGTTCATAAACATATCTGTCACAGTGAATAACATATTAAAAATAGTTTTATTTCAAAATAAAAATCAATACTTTACAACAGTAAAATATATATAATTAAATATAATTTAAAAAAGTAATTTTATGAAAAAAAAGTCTTTAAAGTTAAACGTCCCTGGTTTAAATTTCAGCCTCATGATTCATTTGCTATGTGAATCTGGGCAAGGTACTTACTAACACTAGTTAATTTATTTTGTGAAATCTGTGAAATAGTGATAAAAAATTATCTCATAAATTTGAACATAAGATTAGACATAATATCTCAGAATTGTGTTAGTCAATTAAAATATCATCAAATATTGTATATATTGTCATAATCATATAGTAATAACCATTTTTCATTATTATATTAATTTTCAAAAATATCTTTCCAGTCTTATAGCAGTGGAAAAGTAATCTGAAAAACTATGGTCTGGTTTTTCATTTCCATTTTGGCTAAAAGCTATTTAAAATTGAGCAAGTCACCTATTTATTATAAGCCTCAATTCTTGCATTTAGAACTTGATGCACTGAAACTCACAGAAATTTTTAGACACAGGAATTCAATAAAATTAAGTGGTGTGCACAAAAATGCATCTAACAATTATTATTTTCTCTCTCTTCATCCCATCCAAAGGAGTAGTACATTTTATTTTGCTTTATAGCAGGAGATTGCCAATGGTAGATGTAGCCCTTGGGCTTCATTTCGTGTAAAGACACAATTTCTTTGTTCTATAATATAAAGTTCTAGAAAATGGTTGTACACGTGAAGGAATGAGGAATTGACTGGAATGGGGCAACAGAGAACTTTCTGGGGTGAGAGAAATGTTCTAAATTTTGTTTGGGGTGGTGGTTGCATAGTTGTATATAATTCTCAAAAATGGCGAAAGAGAACACTTAAGAGGTATGCATATTATTTTCTATTAATTGTGCCTCAATTTTTTAAAACACAGGCTAATCCTAGAGTTGGATAAATGAAAGCTTTTACAGAAAGACACTGCACATCTGCTCTTAAATCAGGCATCATTAAATAAATACAGAAAAGCAAGAATTTGAACTAGTAGCCATCGTTTTAAAACTAGGAAAGTGCACATGAAAATTTGCATGTTACTCAGTGTAACGATTACATGGCCTCATGGAATTTCTACCCCATCTTAACTCTGCTTATCTTTAAGAAACAGGAAGCCCACAGTCAGAAGTTCAACCTTGGCCGGGAGGGGTGGCTCACACCTGTAATCCCTGCACTTTGGGAGGCCGAGGTGGGCAGATCACAAGGTCAAGAAATGGAGGCCATCCTGGCTAACATGGCGAAATCCCGTCTCTACTAAAACTACAGAAAAATTAGCCGGGCATGGTGGCGTGTACCTGTGGTCCCAGCCACTCAGGAGGCTGAGGAGGCAGGGTGAGGCAGGAGAATGGCATGAACCCGGGAGGCGGAGCTTGCAGTGAGCCAAGAAAGCACCACTGCACTCCCTCCTGGGCGACAGATCGAGACCCCATCACAAAAACAGAAAACTTATTTTTTTTTAAAAAAAAAGAAGAAATTCATCCTTGTGACCAAACCAGCTAAAACTGGTAGGATCCAAGATGGCAGCTCACTTGAAGAACCTCTAACTTCATTATAATCGAATTTCCCTCCTAAATGACCCACCACCAGTGCTATGACAATTGGCAATCATGACAATGACTGGAAGAAACCATAAACAAGGAAGGCAGCACTCTGATTCTCCACCCACCCTCAGAGAAGACGTGAATATTCCTCCACTTGCTTATAATGCCCAACCCTTTCATTAAAGATGCCTTATATCTACGGCTTCCTGGCTTTCATCAGTGGAGGAGTTGATTCATGAGCTATGCTTCCACTTCTCCATTCCATGGCCATCAAATAAAGCCTTAACTGCTTTACGTTGAAGTTGTTCATGTATTGGCTTCACAACACCAAACACGCAGAGATCCTATCTTTTGGGAGACCAGCTTTGTCAATAGCGTAGATACTCTACTGCTCTTTATAAATCAGAAGTTCTAGGAAGAGTGAATCCAAATTTCCTCAAAGCAACAGTCACTGAGGCTGAGCAAAAGCCAGCCCATTTAGAAAAGGTTTGCCCCAGACCCTCCAACTCAAGTGTGTCCTACGCCAACTACATCTACTTATGTAAACAGAAGCCTCACTGATTTTACAACCCATTCCATAACACCATATGTACTACAGTTATTTTAGTACTTTAAACTTGAACTCCCTTTGTAAGAGGTACAAGGTGCTACAAATTTTCTGTAATGATATAACAATATAGAAACTCTTAATACATGTGTGCTGCTACTGAGAAGCCTCAATCTAGACTGAAGCTCATTCTTCCAAGGAAGATACTCACAATTTAAGTGTTGTAATAATAGCTTATCTTGTTTATTATAGACTCAAAATAGTTTATAAAAATGTCACTCTCAAAATCTGCTGTTCCAAAGAATTCAGTGCTTCAAATTATTCCTGCAAATGGTTTATGAAAGCACCAGGCTTATGATTGATAACAAAACATGAGATGCTTGATTTTGAATAAAACAGTCTTCTCTTTCAATTTAATTAGTTATAAATATAAGCCAGGACTCTGCTTTCTTTATCTACATCTTGAGCAATAGTCTTCAAAGACAACAAATTCTAAGGCAGGTACCAATGTTATGCTGTCTAAATTGATTCACTTCCAGGACTATCAGAATCACTTTAGGTGATTCTTATCTTAAGATGGATAGCACCTTCCTATCAATGGTCCATGCTGCTCTGGGATTTTAGTAAGCATTCACTATACGAGTAACACTCATTTATGAGATCAAAATCAATGAGAAGACACCCAAGAGAAGTTTTACCAATCAAAACCCTTAGGAGCTTATTAAAACAGATATGATCAGAACTACAGAAACATTTTATCACAAGGAAACCACAAATACAAACACACACATACCCACACACACACGAATTACATACTCACCCAGTCAATTTCGCCTAAAATGAAAATGTGAAAGTTATAACAAACACCAGAATGAGAAAAAAAAAAAAAAAAAGACAAGGATACTTTTGCTGGAAAACACTCACACACAATTAAAGGGTAAGAATCCATAAAGTACGAAACCTCAGGCATAAAGCTTTAGAAAAGACTACCTTTTTAAAAAGGTAGTCCTGCCTGCTGCCATTCAGGAGCTTGTATTTTAATAGCATAATCTAAAGGTTGGTATGTAATCACTTTAGTCAATAATATAAACAAAGAGCCTGAAAGTCTCACAATCTTAAACACATAGAGAGAATTTCATCTACAATAGCAAGGTGTGTATTCCCTTGAGAATTGCACAACCACTGGATTAAAATCAAATGCATTTCACTACAAAATGAGAAACAAAGATTAAATCAATTACCTGAAGGGAAAACCAATCCACACAATGAAGTCTTTACCTCTATGAATCAGCAGAAGAGCAACCTAGGTGGGCTACTGCACAAATATTCAACAATTATCAGCAGTTGCTACACAAACAACATTGTATCTCTCATTTACCTGGAGCGCTATCACATCTGTGCACAGCAGTCACAGCTGCTACCCAAGTCAGAGAATAAACATGTTCATACCCTTGAAAAAAAAAAAGGTATCTATTATCTCCTAATACTGAACAGGATGCCTTGTGAATAGGACAGAGATTCTGGGTTGTATTTAAATATGTATCTTTAAATTGTGATTTGTGTATGGTTTAATACAGCTTCATTTTTCTGTCAAATTTGTGTTTTGTGTAAGCATCCAAAATTGGTGTGCATTCTTTGGTATTTATAAAATAAAATGAAGTAATCAAACTGTATTAGAGAGTCTGTAAAACCACTCATAAATTCACCACTAATGTTTGAGAACACAGAAACATTTTAAAATCCTGAGAGGGAAAGCTGTACTAACTTTAAAAATCCCACTTTTTAGACAATAATGCCACTTGAAATGTACAATGTATAAACATCTAACCAATTATTCTTTATTACAGAAGTGTAAGATTTCAAACAATTAATCAAAAAAAATGACAGTTTTAGTCACACAATGATATTTTCCAGAAACAGTTTCTGTCACAGCTACTTTCAGGTAAAAACTTTTTTAAAGGCCATTTAATATTACTTTTGTTAGTGAAGAAAAAAAGGACTGGCAAATCCAGAGTTATCTGTAGCACCTTAATAAGTGTCAACAATTAGATAATATTTTCCATGTGCAGGGCACCATTCTAAGCACTTCACATGCACTAAGTCATCAATCTTTACAACCTTGGTTATTATTTCCAATTTACTGAAGAATAAACTGTGATACAGGAAGATGCAGTGATTTGCCCACTGAAAACTACACAGCTGGTAATGGCTATAACTGGGCTTTCAAAGTAGGCGTTGTATCCCTCAGCCTTTGAAAGTAAAATTACTTTGCAATTAGTTATCCAAACCACTCTTCCAAAAAGCAAATGTTTGGTGTGTTAATTCTATCAACAAGAGTTCTAAATTTGGATAGTCATATGAGTTGATATTTGTACTCATTAATTCACTAACGTTTTGGAGGTGTCAATGAGTTCTATATTACGTTTAATAGTATACTGCTATCTTTTGTGAGTGGATTTCATTTTTTTGGAAAGTCCTAATATATTTGAAGCCAAGCCCAATGAGGTGAAGTGACAGAAAGAAACATCCACGTAGTTTTCAGCAAATCAGTGAAATTTATTTTCTTATCCATTCCTGATTATAAAGACAATTCCAATGAAATGTTCCAAAAATGATTCGCTAATATCTTCATCACTGGCATAAGTGTATAGTTTTCCAGGATGACTACTTCTAAAATGTGCCTTATTTGCATTAATTGTTCTAACTTGGGTACTTGTTTTTTTTTTTTAAATCACACTACTTTATAGTTATATCTCATAATCTAAAATGAATAATGAGCTAGAATTTTGTTTTCTGGGTATTTTAAAATATTATTAATGTGCATAATGAAAAATGTTAGTAATTTTGAATCTGAATAATCAAAATTTCACAAAACTTTAGTAGTGAAGTTAAATCTTTAAAAAAAATCTATGACAATAGACTTTAAGTAGGACAAGGAAAAAAGAGAAAATGGAAGATTAAATTAAATAATGATCAGTTCCATATACTGTTTTTAAAAAAATCCAATACCTAGTTTTTAGATAAAAGCATAAAGACAGAACCAATTATAAACCATTTGCTTCGGAGTCTCCACTAGTAGCCTTTCACTTCACTTTCTTTGGTCTCTGTTAATTCTCACTCTCCAAACAAACTCATGATCTCTTATTAAGATATCAGCCTGGTCTTACTGTTTCCCCATCACTCTCTTTCATCATTTTAATTCTATTATTGCCCATCATCACCCTTTCAATAAAATCAAAGGCCCACCTAATCTAGGAAACAAATATTCATCTGATCAGGTCTCAAGCACAATCTTCTGCCATTTTTATCCTTTCAATCCATTTCTGCAATAATACCACGCACTCTGATGCTCATCTACCTTAAAAATAACTTCTTGAGACCAGGGATTATGCTATAAACTTTGTATGATAATCTAAGAGTCAAGTAGACAATTATTCCCAGTTTAATAGATCCCTTCAAACTGATTTCTAGGAAGTTATTTGTTGCCTTTGCCAACCCTGATCTTAAGTTTCTGAAGATTAAATTCTGGGCTTTGATTATTTTTTTTCTTTTTAAGCTCTGGTAATAGCACTAAAATTCACCACTGAAATATTTGCTGAACTATTCATTGATTACAATTTTTTAATGTTCTTTTTAGTGTTATTTCAGATTTGTCCTTGTCCATGGACAAATTGAAATTTGTTCTTATTCCCAATATTCCAGAAAAATCTTTTCTACAAAAATTGCTTACTTAGCTATGTCACCACCAGAAGAGTAAAAGGAGGCAAAGCATCAAAAAGAGATCTCTGTTGGCCCATTTGGGGGAAAGAGAAATTTTTTACACCAGTTAAGATGGTTCTAAGTGTATTTAAAATATTGACACAAGATTGGCAGCTGCTCACATTCTGCCTGAAAGGTTTACTACTGGCAGGAACTTCCAGCAGCTGCTTGCTTGAAACGTGAGAAAACATTTGGACAGTTAGGATAGCCTGATTTTCCCCTTAAAATCTGTTTGGCAAAACTTCCTGGCAGTTAATATGATCCTGTGAAAAAGCTTTTAAAAAGTGTTCACATCTCTTCATAAAATTTGTTTTGCCAGTATAGACAATATTTCTTAAAGTGATATTTTAAACTCACAATCTTCTTATTTCTGGCTAATATTTTTCTTTATTTAGATAATAAAAATGGAAAATGGATTGCAAGGTCATTTGCATATTTATAATAAAACGGCAGTCCCAGGTGAAATATTTTAAACAGATTAATTACTAGTATCTTCCAGACAAGTTAATATTTTATACAAAACTGAGATTTGAACAGAGACCATAATCTGCAGCTTTATCAATGACTTCCAAATCTTTCTTAAGTAATTACTTTATCCTAGAATTTAGAAAACTCATTATTGGCCGGGTGTGATGGCTCACATCTGTAATCCCAGCACTTTGGGAGGCTGAGGCGGGTGGATCACAAGGTCAGGAGTTCAAGACCAGTGTGGCCAAGATGGTGAAACCCCGTCTCCACTAAAAATACAAAAATTAGCCGGGCGTGGTGTTGGGCGTTTGTAATCCCAGCTACTCGGGAGGCTGTGGCAGACAATTGCTTGAGCCCGCGAGGTGGAGCTTGCAGTGAGCCGAGATGGTGCCACTACACTCCAGCCTGGGTGACAGAGCAAGACTCTGTCTAAAAAAAAAAAAAAAAGAATAAAACTCATTCTTAGGCATTAGGGCAAACTTGCAGAGAATGATTCAAACATCTTAGTCCTGGAGCAGTCATATAGTAAAGTAGTAAAGACCAGCATGAGCCATCTCACTCATCCATGCACTCTGCATAAAATAACCACTGCCCAGAAATATGTAATTTGTGTACTCAACTTTTATAATAATTTTCTGAACATTTCCTTTCCTTAATAGGTGTTCCTTTCTCACTTTAACTGCTTTCCTCTCATTCACTTTCAAGTATGTCATGGCCTCTGCAGTGCTACCCCTTATCCAAGGCAGGGCAATCTAAAAGATATTGATTTATGATGGCTATGTAATTTACACACTCTGCAATTTTCCTGTATGATTTATTCAAAAAATAGATTGTACATTAAGCTTAGCATTCATTAGACTGGCCCATTCCAGTTTGATATTAATCCTGAATCAGATTTGTTTGCAAGATTTATGCATTTAGAGCATGTAGAGTTGTTTGGCAGATTTTAAAGTATTTGCAAAATCCAAGTAACCCTTTAGACACATTTGTATTGAAACATTGAATGAAGGCCATGATACCAGTAACCTGAGATTACATGGAGATAACATACTGGTATTATATATGAAAAATGAGTTATTCAGTAAACATGTATTTCCAGTGAGTTAATTATCTCAATAAGTGAAATACAAGAAACTTGTGAGAATTATTTATTATTAACAAGTGTAAATTGGGTGTATTCTCAAAACTATAAAAAGCCCACTCTGCAACATACTGCTATGGCTTGTTTATAAAAAGAAAACTGGATTTCAATATCTGATAATAAATAAGACAGTAAGTGAAAACTAGAAAGGTAATAATAATAATAGATGACATATTCTACTGTAAAAAGTTAAATTTTCTTGGTAATCTTTTAGAAGAGCATTTTCTAGCGAACTGTGAACTGTTACTTATCAAGCTTTTGCCAAGAACTGGGAAAATGTACAGCATAAATCTTTATATAAAGAGTTACACACAGATCCTTACCAATAGCCCTCACATACACCAAAGTAAAGGAAAGCAGTTCTTTGGGTCATGTGACATAAACATCTTATTTTCATATAACTAAAACTGAATTTAAATTGATATAAAGCCCCGCATTTGCTTAAGTTGATGCTGACTCTGAAAGTAAAACAGATCTTTTCGAAGATGTAAAGTATTCAGCAGAAGGTGGGAACATTGTGCATAGATTGATGTCTCTAATTCCATATGTGACTTAAAAGCAAATTGCCAGCAAACTGATAATCTGAGTCAGCATTTACATCTCATTTTCTTTATTTTTAGAATAAGATAGAAATTAACTAAGGATGCTGACAAAAACACAGGCTTTCATTTAAGACACCAGTATGGAATAACACCATCAAAGATATTTAAAATAACAATAACTTGATGTGAAACAAAGGAATTCTATGAATGCATGTCCCTGACACAGTCTCACTATGATGCTGCATCAATTAATATGTGTATTTATGCTTTGGTTGTGATATGTGATATGTGATATTATTTCAATGTTCTGAATGATGCCACTGAAATCTAAGAAAGACACATCACAGAAAAGGGGGGATGATGGAGAGTGTGGGCATGTAGAGAGAAAGATGGAGGGGAAAACAAGTTGAAATTTAGAATATTTTCTAATTTAATCACAGATGCATTATGTATTTAAAAGCAAGTTAAATATTCAATATTTACTGTACTTATTATCTGATTTACAAAAGTAGAATCACAATACTTGCATGCATTAAAGGTATTTCAAAATTTATAATTATTCAAATGGTACAATTTTTGATTGTTGTCACTAAAATACTAAATGATTAAAGCCAACATCTAATTAAGTTATCGTAGCCTCTAATAAATCACTTGAAGTCATTTATTTGGAAATGGAACCTTTTATAACCTTCTCTATTATTCAAACATATCAATCTAATCAATTAATTTTCAACACAGATATTGCTTTTCCCTACCTGTCAAAATGTACAATGGGATTTCTACTGAATATAAGTAATTAATTTTTAACTACAGAAGTAAAGAACTCTGCTGTTTAAGGATTTGATTTTATTATTATTTTTAATGTAGAAATGGTTGTCCTGATCATTATTATTTGGCTGAATGAATTGAAGTAAGGCTCCCTGGGCAGCTGCTGACATAATGACTGATTGTGTGCAGAGCAGAGAATGTGAATGATAAATTTTGAAAGGCTCTGGAATTTGTGAATAACAAAAGTAGCTACAGTTCCTAAAATCTAATCATTTGTTCTTAGCAACAAAAGAAGACTCAAAAAGGCTTTTGTTTAATGAAATGATTCAAAAACTGGATAAGGAGGAATTAAGGGTTATCTCTACCCGCACAATTGAGCAAGCAGCACAATTGTCCAAGTAGAGGGATCACAAATGTGGGTTGGTTAACATGGTATAAATGAAATTAATCTAATTCTATTCCCCTGAATATTACTATGATATTCCCATGACAGTTGTATCTTCACGCATTTGGTGGGCAAGGGGAAAGCATACAGAAATAACAATTAAAATAACTTTTACATGGGGAGGGTAATAATTACCTTAATAATATTTGGTAATTAAAACATACTCAATTTAATTAGTAACAAAAGTATAATATATGGAAAAATAAACAGTAACTAAAATCCCTGAATGTAATATATACTAGTTGTTTAATCTTGAGGAGCTGATTCTTCTTTCACTGTAGTTTCCTTACATATATAATGGCTATTTAAAGTATTATGTAATTGCCTTTGAGCAAAAGGATGGAAACATAAAATAAAGAAAGTATTATATAAGCTTCTTAATGTAAAACACACAGCAGAAAGTCTTGCAAATTATACTGTAATAGTGGTCAGCAGTAGCAGTAGTGGCAGTGATGATGGTGATGATGGTGGTGGTGGTGGCGATGGTAGTGATGGTGGTGGTGGTAATAGTTGTAGTGGTAGTACTAAGTAACATTCCAGAGGGCATTTCATTTAACACAAAAATCTCTTGAGATAACTAAAACAAACCCTGCATCAAAAATAAGAGAATAATTTAGGGTTAAAAAAAGGTGGCAATTTAGTAAATTCTGCCCATTCAAAATCCCTCCTCATCTCCAAGATATCTTGTGCCTTCAATTGAAGTCATATGGTTCAAGTAAAAACCAGGAAAAAAAAATCTTTTGTTGAAAGTAAATATTCTTCCTTAAAACTTTACAGAAATTCAAGGCAAAAAGTAAAAATAATGCATATTTTTATAATCATCATTAATAAATTAGAAATTTATTTTCAACATCTTTATTTTTCCCACAGTTTCTCAAAGTATAGAGGTATCCCCATTCCACTGATAAAGATTGAAATCTGCAATTTAGCATATATTATATAAGGCATATGCAAACTAAAAAGCTGATTAGGTAGCTGTCTAATCAATGCAATGAAAGAGAAACACAGACACTCCAAAAAAGGTTTTCTTTTCAAAAAAACATTTCTAGGATCTATTTCATAATGTTTTTAAATGTAGCCCAGATCAGAATTATCTATTTTAAAGACAGACCAGTTGTAAAATAAACTGTTACCTATGCAATCAAAAAGTGCAACAGACAACATCAAACACAGAAATAAGCTCATTGCTCTTAAGAAACATAATGACTTGAATAATGTTGTATTTATAACAATGTACTATACATTGATCTATTATTTTTTGTTGTTTATAGTATCTTATGGAGTAGGGAGAGTGTCAACTGCTCTAAAAGTGATCTTTCTCTTTTGAAATAGTGACAGTTTTCAAATAGTATCAATATGATGTATGTCAAATATATCATAGTAATGCATTTTTGATTTCATGATATAATTAACATAAAATTAAATGAGTAAAAGAACAGTAATATAAATCATACATTTGAGCACTGCTTCTTTCATGAAGTAATATTTTATAACTATAAGGTGTTTAGTTTTGTGTAAAGGTGCTTACTTTCAGAAATAAAGGTATACAACATCATATCTTACAATGACACTATATTTTGAAAATATGAGAGTCTTCATTTCTAAATGAAGTTTCAGGTAAAGCCTTTTGCTATTTACATTTTCTGACAACACTGTTTTGACACGAAGTAATCTTGATTTTCTGGGAAAAGGAGACTAAATAAATCCCTTAATTCTAATCCAGTATCTATCATCCGTACTGTGGATGGATTTAAAATCCTTAAGCAATTTATCTATCGATATATAAGGCAAGGCAGCTGCTGATTTTTATTTCACATATCTACGGAATTTACAAATCTGCTGAAAGGTGCGCCAGGTCATCAAAGGCTCTCTCATGCCTAGGTTTGCAGACATTTACCACTAAAGGGCAATAAATTTGTCTTTGTTCCCAGCCCCAGACTTTCAGTTAACCTGAGAGATTTGTTCTGAGTAAAGAGTCACTCAGCCTTCTGTTTCATTTCCTGTGACTCTCAACCTGTCAAGTTCTGATTCTGATTTTTCATCTCTGCACTCCGACACAAGTCTCCCTCGTCACATAATTTGACACAGCAACAGAAAAAACAGTATTACTAAGTTAGCTTTGCTTTTGTTCCTTATCCAAATAATTAGTGTCTATTTTAAAATACTCTTTTTGTACTACACGTATAAATTGCACACATTCATACTATGCAGCCACCAGAATCAATTTACCTTATATAAGAAACCATAGAATTTTGATTTTAAAACACATAACATATACTAAAATGTTCAGTTATCAATGTCATACTGTGCTCTTACTTGTGTTTTTGTTTTGCTTTATTTTAATGTTTTGAGACAGGATTTCACTCTGTTGCCAATCCACAGCTCAATGAAGCCTCAGACTCTTGGATTCAAGCTATCTTCCTGCTTCAGACTTCCAGGTAGCTAGGACGATAGGCACATGCCACCACCCTTGGCCTTTTTTTTTTTTTTTTAAGTCCGTGTAGTGACAGTGGTCTCTCTATGTTGCCTAGGCTGGTCTCAAACTCCTAGGCTCGCTCAAGTGACCCTCATGCCTCTGCCTCCCAAAATACTGGATGGGATTATAGGCATGAGCCACTGTGCCTGGCCTGCTCTTACTTTTTAAAAACTCCTAAGTATTATACAGAAATCAATTGTTTTATAGGAAATTTGATGAGGTATGAAAATATATTTAACTAAATCATAACAATTATTAACTTGCTCAGTTTCAAAAAGTTTAGTACTGTTATATTTGTTTGATATTTGCTAGATCTCTATTTTATTATACATACACAGGCATTCCCCCTCGATTCACAGGGACTATGTTCCAAGACTCCCAGCAAATGCCTAAAACTGCAGGTAGAATTGAACCCTATATATACCATGGTGTTTTTCCTATACATATATACCTATGATAAAGGTTAATGTATAAATTAGGCACATTAAGAGATTAACAACAATAACAAGTGATCAAATAGAAAAATTACAACAATGTGCCAGCATCACTATTCTTTTACTCTGGGGCCATTATTAAGTCAAATAAGGGTTCCTTGAACACAAGCACTGCAATACCTTGACAGTTCATCAGATAATGGAGATGGCCACTAAGTGACGGAAGGATGGGGCCTGTAGACAGCTTGGAGATACTCAGCAAAGGAATGATTCATGTCCCGGGAGGGACAAAACATGACAACGTGAGATTTCATCCTGCTACTCAGGATGGCAGGCAATTTAAAACATATGAAGTGTTTATTTCTGGAATTTTCCATTTAGTATTTTCAGACCTTGGCTAACCTCGGGTAACTGAAACCTCGAAAAGTGAAACCGCGAATAACAGGGACTACTCTGTGTGTGTGTGTGTGTGTGTGTGTGTGTGTGTGTGTGTACAATTTAATTTGAAGACTACAAAAGGAGTTTACATTGAGTCCCAGATAGCAATATTAAATATTAATATTAAACAATGGCTGACAAAGTCAAATAACAGTTCCGCAGTAAAGTAAGGGGCAGTAAAAGCGCCTCTTTCCATGTTGATGAGATATTAAGATGCCTCTAATCAAAGGGCAGAACATTATTTTATATGCCATTTTATGAACCACATTTCAACAATGATAAGATGCCTCTGATTATAAGACAGAACATGATTATTTTATGTACCAGTAAGGAAAATAATTTTCCAATTACACTGATGCACTATCCATTACCATGATACATCCAATTTCAGATATGTTAAAATGTGAAGACAGATAGTCTTCAACTTATAATAGGGTTTGGTCTCAATAAACCCAACTTAAGTTGAAAATATCATAAGCTGAAAATGCATTTAATACACCTAACCTACCAGAACACCATAGCTTGGCCTAGCCTACCTTAAACATGCTCAGAACACTTAAATTTGCCTACAGTGGGCAAAATCATCTAATACAAAGCCTGTTTTATAATAAAATGTTCAATACTTATGTAATTTATTGAGTACTGTACTGAAAGTGAAAAACGGAATCGTGTTATGGGTACTCACCACACACGTACTCAGCTGGAAGCACACTGGACCTGAAGGTTGTTTACCCTTGTGATCGCAGGGCTCACTGGGAGCTGTAGCTTGCTGCCCAGCAAAACAAGAGTGCCCCAATGCATACCGCTAGCTCAGAACAAGATCACAATTTCAATTTTGAAGTATTTTCGAAAGTGGTTTCTACTGAATGTGTATCACTTTCAGGGCATTATGGTGTCAGAAATCATTTTGAACCATTGTAAGTTGCGGACTGTCCATACCAATGTAGGTCTCAGAAGGGATAAATTACAGTATGTTCCAGTCACTATGCAAAGCTCTTAAGTTCATTACCTATTTTATCCCTAAAAACCACAAGAGAGCTTTTCACATCTGTGAAGTGGAGAAACTGGCAGAGTGAGATTTAGTTACTTGCTCTAGGTAACATAATTAGGAAGGTCAGAGCTAGGATTTAAATCTATTCCCACATTGGTTGACCTTTCCTCAAAGTTCACTGCTTGCTATATCAGAATTCTCATTAACAGATTTGTAGTTGGATGAGCTTATTAAAAAGTGAGTTTACAAATACTCTATGCTTTATTCTAGGTATTATCAGCAAATGTAACATTAACCAAAACATTTTTCATCTGAATCTATTAATTTCTGATTAACAAAGGCAGCTGTGACATGGAACACGTAAGTAGGCATTTACTAATAAATGCAGCACAATTGTGTACATCATAACTAAAATAAGTCATAAGTCTGAAATCTGAGTACTTCAGCTACTTATATATTTCCATTTACAGTTAAAGTACAGTTTTAATATCATTGTGAGAGCATGAAAATAAATCCATTTTAGAATTGTGTGAGCAACTGCTTTCAAATCATAGGGTTTGCAGGCAAAATCAAGAAAGCTTTGTTCAACAACCATATTTAATATAAACCTGGCAGAAATCATGTTTTATGCAGATCCCTGTAAATAAGCTGTGGTAATGATGGCTTAAAACACAAAAGAGGAAACAGAATTGTATACTCTCCACTCCCTGTGTCTGTGCTCTTCCTTCTGGTGAGTCTGCTTCCCAGCTCTTTTCCTCTCAATATACTCAGAACTTGAGTTTGACTTTGGTGTCTTCCACTGCACAAAACCTCCAGCTGCTACACAATGTGTCTCAGCAGTTCACCAACACTGCTCCCTGCTCAGTCCTGCTCTGCTAAGGCAAGTGTTCAGTATTTGATAACTAGCCATAGGTGGGACTGAAACAGAGGAAGTAAAGAAGACGATTAACCTGAATACTCTGTGAAATCCCTTTTTATGTTCCTTTGGGGCCTCAAATTGGACAGGCGATCTTAGGAAATTACAGGTCAGAAGATATAGTCAAGCCACTCAGGTACACATTTTGTTAAAATTACTCTTGGTTTTGGTCAAGAAGGTTCTATTTGCCTTCCCAGTGGTGCAATCTGAAGGGGAACATTTTGAGAATAGGCATCAAAAAGAACATAAAAAGCATCTAAGATCTCCACCATTGCAAACAAGATTATTTCCTGCCTTCCAGCTTCCCAACAGCTTTCAAGATTTTCTTTCTTTGACTCCAGGTCTCTAAACTTGGTATTGACAAAGAAAGCCCCCAGGTAGACGCTCTGGCATTTGTGTTATTCACTCTAGTACTACCATGCATCGGATGCATAGCACAGTCATATGCGCTGTTGGCAGTCTTTAAAGTGGCAAGTTAAAGTGCAGATTATGAATACACAGTTACACATACACACATGGCATGTTTCTATATAAACAAAAGATAATTACATGCATGTACAGGCTAGCTACCTAGCTGAACAATAATCTGGTTCCCAGACACTATCAGTCTCTTTCATATAAATTGTAGTTAATATTACTAGTATCACAACCATAGCCTCAAAACTCCTAGAGATTGTTTTGTTATTATACTCATTTTTACTGTCACATTTAGAATACTTTCTCACTGAAGTAAACACACAAGATTAAATTTACTTTCTTTCCCAGAATATTTTAATTCAGACCTAATGGAAAAGGAATATGTTTCAGGAAGGCTTAAGGTTATAGTTTTAATTATGAAGTGATTTAGGTCCTCTATAAGTTGCAGCTGCTCTATTTATTGAGGTTCATGCTGACTTCAGTATTAATTGTTGCTGTATACTTTTGACCCTACAAACCTTATACCATCAATGAGCACTAAGCAATTTCTATCTCATTTGTTCTCCCATAATATGTGGAATATTTTCTTCTCCCTTTTAATATTGATTAAAAATGCCATGACTTTTTAAAAAATCATTGTTTAAAATGGACACTTTCAACAAAGAAAAACAGTGCATCATCAACCTGTAAAAATGATCATATCATAAAATGTAAAGACCTAACCTAAAGAATGCTTACTAGATGTAACAGAAACAAAATATTCTCCCAAAATGTGATAATAATTATACTCTTATTCTCATATAGAACATTTCCATTTTATATTAATACTTCTGTCTCAAAAGCAGTTTCTTATAAACTAAGAATAGTATGAGGACAATTTAATACTTTCCATGAGAAACTACTGTTCAGCTTCTGTATTAAGCCATTCATTCATTTTCTCTCTCTCTCTCCATAGATATAAATAAATATTATATATACAAAAATGACTATGTATGTATATACATGGTCTTCCCTTCATATCCAAGGAGGTGGTTCCAGGACCACCATCCCATCCCCCAACTCCAGGATACCAAAATTCACAAATGCTTAATTCCCTTATATAAAAAGTTGTGATATCTGCATATATCCATGTACATCCTCCCATACAACTTTGTCACCTTTAGATTACTTATAATACCTAACACATTATAAATGCTAAGTAAATCATTGTTACACTGTATTATTTTTTATTTGTATTATTTTGATCATTGTACTGTTATTTTCAATGTTTTTTTCCCAAATATTTTTGATTCTTGGTTGGTTGAATTCATGAATGTGGAATCCATGTACACGGAGGGGTGTGTGTTTGTGTGTGTGTGTGTGTGTGTGTGTGTGAATTGATCCATGCAAAATCTTAGGCCTTTAACATTCAAAATACATATAGCAAAGTTCTTTAAAACTGAAAATAAACATAGAAAATGTTTTAATAAGAAAATATAATGGCATGGGCAGTAATCTTTCCTTCACCGATTTGTAACTTCCCCTTTCAGTCAAGATTAGTATATTCACTAGTGGCCGCAAGTGACTTAAAGATAGCAATCCAGTTTTTTAAAAAAATCAAACATTCACATTTTTAAGAGCTCATTCATTTTTAATATTTTGCATTTCTAATATATTGCATTATTTTTATCTAGAAGTATGACAAACTAAACAATCATAACATGTCACTGGATAAACATGAAATTAATCAGTAGTCAACCTGCTCAGGGTCTAACACATTGTAAATAAAAGAACATATGGAGATTAAAATTAATTTTCTTTCTTTCTCTCTCTCTCCTTCTTTCCTTCTTTCCTTCCTTCCTTCCTTCCTTCCTTTCTCTTTCTTTCCTTCCTTCCTTTCTCCCCTCCTCTCCCCTCCCCTTCCCTTCCCTTCCCGTCCCTGCTTTACACTGCAGCCTCAACCTCCTGGACTCAAATGATCCTCCCACTTCAGCCTCCCAAAGTGCTGAGATTACAGGCATAAGCCACCACACCTGGCTAAAATAATTTAAATGTTATCCTTATGTTCCTTACCATTGTATATGCACATGTGTTTAAACACAGAGAAATAGTGAGAAAGATAGAATATAAGCCACTACATTGTTTGTAATGATATGACAATAAATTAGAATGCTAAATTTCATAAGTATTTTAATATATTAATCAACCTAACCATATGCTCTGATAATATATGAATGCCAAGTCCAATAGGTCATCAACTCTAAATTAATCTCAGATAAATTTCATAAAGATTATAAAAGTTGATTTTATATATATAAAAGTGGCTGATTAGTATGGATAGGTTCAAAATGTGGTACTAATAAACATTATTCAATAATCCAAATACAATTATGGAGCCTGGTATATGTTCAAAGCTATCTGTAAGTATGATCTAAAAGCTAGTGGACACACAAAGACCCACAATCTTTCCTTCATAGGCGAGGTATGTTCTGTTTGTTTTCCATTTTTCAAGATATAATTTTACATTTAAGTATCTCTCCCGTAAGGTTCACAAATCAAATTATAATGACAAGTGCTAACAGTTACTAAGTGCTTACCGTATTTTAAGCACTATGCTACAGATTCACATGGGTAATTTTGTTTAACCTTTGTAACAGCCATTGTATAGAAGAGCAACCTGAGGAACCAGTGGCCCAGAGTCACACAGCTTGTAAGTAGTGAGCCGGGTTTTCTGCTTAGACATTCTGCCTTTAGTATCCTCTTACTGTCTCCTTATATTATGCCAGAATCCCTAATTTGGCCTTTGTATTTATTTAAATTTGCCCAGCCTGAACAAAGATAACATAATCATGTAGAAAATCCTTAGTACATTAATATCCAATTATTTGCCTAGTTAAAAGCTTGGAAACATGGGTTCAGAATATTTCTCATTCTGATGGCATAAGAGAGAAAAACACTATTACCTTAGACCTTAACTCTAAATGGGTGCCTTACTATATTATAAATTATGACTATGACATAAAGATAATTATTGCCATAATGCATATCCCTATAATCTACTACACAGCATGTTAATAGTCTTCTAATGTTGGAAGTGACCAGTGAAACAAAATTATTCATGTCATAATTATTTATGTTCAGTACAATTACAAGTATCTTATTAATCAAATACAAAGTGAGAAAAAGAGAAAGATGGTATGAAACACAATAAGCAAATTTTACTCAGAGGAGAGGCTAATATTTTAGGGTGAAATATTTAAGGTGAAAATACATCTAGCATCTCTTACACATAGCCCTCACTGAATACATACCTTGAGTGGACAGATAGCCAGTGATGCCTGTTAGAACTTGTGAAAGAAGAAAAGTGTGGGAATAGGAAATAAAAGAAAACTATGATGAGCCTGTTTCAAGTTACTAGAATTCCTCAGCTGTGCTACATCACAGAAATTTATACCCTCCATAATGTGTTATCATATATATATATATATATATGATAACACCTATATATAAATATAAGTGTCTACGTTTGTGTGTGTATATATATGTATAATTTTACCTTTATTTTTACATTACTAATTTATTTTGACCCATCCTGTTTCTGAACTACTAGTGCCCTGGTTGAAGCAGCATGCCAGGATAACAAGTTTAGTATAACCAGTTGTGTTATATGAAATATTTGACTAAAATGGCACTGTCCTAAAAATTTAGAACCACCGAAAAGCTCAAGAACTAAACCAGAGAAATGGATCTCAACGCAAAGTTTTCAGTATGAGACCAACCTCTTACTTACTTACATGCCTCTATACAAAACAAAGGGAGCTCTCTCTTAATTACTCTTAACTACAATTTTGGGAAACATTGACCACGCAACTACTCTCAACACATTCTATGTGATGCAGCCCCTACCACAGAAACTGAAAAATTCAGATATGCATTTATCAGCCTGTGCTGTAGCTAGGAAATATTATATGACCTAGTTCTAGCTAATAATATATGAAGAGAGTGCTTGAAGACTTCAGAAAACCATTTATTCAATTCACTATATTCTATCTTTGAGTGATGTTACGTCAAGCCCTGATATCAAGCGATCTGAAAGTCATCTTAACTAGAGATTAAAAAAAAAAAAAAATGAAACAGCAGCAACTGCCTACCAAAGATTTTGAAAAGAGAGTCGGTCCTTGATGATTCAACTTCAAGGCCAAACCATCACAGGGACCACTTTGGAAGTAATATTAAGTAAACAAGCATCTTTTTAGTTAATGCTGCTGGTCAGCTTGGTTTTCTGTTATGTATAGTCGAAAGCATTCTACATGATTAAGCCAGAAGTATCTATTTAGTGAAATAAAAATACCTTAGGGAGAGAGAAAGGGATGTTATTTAGTGAGCGTAGGGACATTACCAGGAGAAAGCATAAAACGGTTTTCTCAGTGAAAATGCCTCTCTCCCAACAGACCTAGGTTTGGGGGATGTCCAAAATAATTGTATTAGATTCTGTTCTAGTTACAGCGTTCAATTTCGTTTTTTCCAATACACTGGCTGGATGGAGTATTATGAATAAAAAGATCCTAAAAGTAAGGGGGAGAGAGTGAATGTTAACGTTCAAAAGCATAAAACTTTAAGCTAAGGCCCACTCAACCCATAGATAGTCTCAATGACCATGAGTTTCATGAATATTTGTTATTTTCTCCCTCAGAATTGGTTATGTTTTTCAAACAGTACCCCAAATTTCCTAGCCATGGGAAATTGGTCTCACGCCCATCCAGGGATAAGCCTTGGCTGAGTTAGGGCAATTAGTACATGTCATCCTCATGGCACTACAGATGGATTAGGATAGACACACCCTCCAAATCAAGCCAGTCAGACCCAATAACATGACTCCTAGGACTTTTACAAAACAAAACGAGGAGCCAACTTTTCTCCTTTCTATCAGAATTTTAAAGATTTTATATTTCTATGCCCTTGATTGTCAGACTGAAAGCTACATACAGAATTCATTTATAGTTTGGTAATGCACATAAAACAGGAACATTTATTCAAACAACTGCTTTCCAATAGTATAAAAAGGAGTAAATTAAATGATCTCTTATCCCTCATGGTGAATACTTTTTTCATTTAGGTAATTTTTCTGCTGTTTTAAAAGCATATTAAAGTTATCCTCACCAGACAAGTATAGTGTAATAAAATGGAAATGACGATATGTTAGAACAGGAGAGGTCACCTTTAACAACATCATCAAATGTATTTTTACTCTTGCAGGCAATACCACAGCACAAAAAGAGACTATATTAGTATTATTAAAATTAGCATTATTAAATCCTAAAGTATTCAAGAAGTCAAATGGTCTTCACTGCAGTACACTTCTATGATATGATTACAAAAACTGTAAACATTTTGTACTTGGACTGTTTCTATCTTGGTGTGGTAAAAAGTATTTTCTACTCAAGTACAAAGAACATGGGATCTTCTACATATTGAAAATCCCTACTACAAAAAAATCCCTTATTTATTGGTAATAAATAAGTCATTTATTTATTAGTAATAAATAAATAAATTAAACATGAGTCACTGAAAGCTAGATACTGTTTTTTTTTTTTTTTTTTTCTTATAAACTGATAGAGGCCTTTGACTTCCCTAATTACTAAAAAATATAGATATCCCAATTACCCAAAATTTAAAAATAATTTAAAATTTGAAAAGAGAAAATGTATACACAACTAGTGACCTCTAAGAGAAGAAATGTACGGATTTTGTAATTATTAAAGATTATTTCCAAGATTATACATTAGAAATTACATGTGTGGTCCCCTTTCTCATGTCATTCACGTTAGGACCTCTAAAAAAAAAATACTGTTTTTTTTAAATATCAATGAATATGATAAATTTACATAAGAATTTACATTTACAACTATCCACAAGGTTTATCTGGATATATACAAAAGGAAAAAAATCATGTCAAACTGAATTATTATATTTAATTATTTGCACAATCTCCCAATTACTGAGTAATGATATATAATTCACCAATTTGCTTTAGTTATATAGGTACTATCTTAAAGTCAGACTGAATTTATCTTCTTATGTAATGAGTTCTGCTAATATCTTAAATGCTGTAAAATATTCTAGAAAAAATTTTAAATTTTACTCTCAAAGAAATATAAATGACTATAAAAAATCAAACATCCTTTTAAAATTTCACTGCTAATGTCAGCTAGCTGGCATGATGAGGTGAAAATCTTAATTGCTGAAAAAAATACTAAACAAGTGACTCCATACTCTAAAATAAAAAAAAAAAAAAAATTAAAAAAGGAAAAAAAAAAAAAAACCTTCACGGCTCTCTGAGGATTACATGAATGTGGCAGGTAACCCACGTGAATTATTTTATGGGTTCAAATAATGGAGCCAAAAAGATAAATCAAGTTTTAAATAATTATATTTTTAAAAATACACAATATATCCTTATGCCCAGATACTGTGAAACAATTAACCACAAAAAGGATTAATTTTACAGCAGAATAAATCAAAATAGTTTGATATATTTAAGATCTAGTTTCATTTTTAAATGATTCTGAGAGAATGAAACACTTTTCTGTAGCTCTCCTTTGCATGAGCTGGAGGGGAAGAAAAAAGTAAAGTAGTAACCTATGTCAAAGCTGTCAAGTAAAAGCAAGTGATTCCTTTCTCAATTTCCTAACAGGAATTAGCCTCCTCTCTATTCATATCTGGTACTATATTAAGTGAATTCAAGTTCACAGGCCTGTAAGGAGAGCACCAAAAGGACAAAGCATTTCACAAAATACACAACAATTTTTAGGATAATGCCAGGTTCAAAATTGGGTTCCTTTAAACCCCTAACTAAACAAAGAATAGATTAAAAGTGAAGTTAGAATACTCATGCTTTCCTTTGTTTACAACAATGCCTAACTGTCTTGAATCACCGTATTTTACCAAGTGGCACAGAATAGCTTTGAAGATACTAACGCGTGACTGTGGGGCAACGCTACTCAAAAAATATCTAAATACATGAGGACCAACCCAAATGGATTTGCAACTTAAGCAGATGGTTGAGAAACCAAGAAAAATATTAAGAGAATCATTTTAGAAAATGGATTTCCTCGAATTTAAGATCAAGAAAATTACTGAAGTAGTTGACTTCAAACACAGAACAGTATCCCAGATATGAAAACTAAAACGATATATATCTGCCCTCCCATTTGTCAATAAATATTTGATAATTTTATGCAGTAAGCTAAATCTATAATTTAATTTGTTAAAGGCTTACCTAATTTGTCCAAGTGATAAAATGTTTTACTGTAATTAGCACCCAGTGATATGGCATTTTTATGTCTGATATACCAGTGGGTTAAAATATTATTCAAAATAAAGCCAGGGTCATATATCTTTCTTTCTCTACAGATTAAGTAGTTTCTCTCTCATTACAAGACTCCATATACAAGTAACTACCTGTGGTCAGCCATCTCACAAATACATACTTTTGGACATTAAGATCAATAAGTATATTATAGAATGATTTTAAACAAAGATTGATAACATACATGAAAAAATACAGAGTGGGGATTAAGAGGGAAGGATAATATGAATGACATGAAGAAAGCAAAGGAGAAAAGGATAAAAAAAGTAAGGAAAAGAGGCATGAAAAATATCTTTGTTGATTTATATATAGAGATATTTTTTCCATTTTTATTTTCCACCCCCTCTCCCACAAGATAGTGCAATTTCACCGTTTGTTTAGGTATTTTAAGAAAGCACACAACCAATGCTAAAATTTTGATTACCAATGTCCAATTATTTTGATAGCTAGACAAAGCTTTCTCATAAAAATTTACACCATAGTTTTAAAACATGAACATCAAATGTATTTAGTAGTGAAAAAACTGTACATACATTTACACAGAAAAGATATATTTCTGGATTAATCATTAATATGCAGCTTACAAATGATATGTGGTAGGAAGCCTTGGTAAAGAGTAGGTGCTAAACTTTTATCTAAATTTGTCATACAATTTTCTGTACCTAGTGGTGTGGGCTTTATTGGTTAGATTAGGCAATTATAAAACAAGCAACAGTCCAATGTTTCTTGTAGAAGCACTAAAAGCAATGGAATAACCTGATGCTGATATTTCAGAAGGGAAATAAGTGGTCTCCATGGTTAAGGAAGTTGATTCTATGTTTTAAGTAAGTTAATAATCACAGTGTTGCAATGTGATGGTGAGTTGCGACCTCTAAAGAAGTAACAATTTCTTCAAAGTCAAAGGTATCTCTCACTTTAGAAGGCCACTCTCACTTATATGACTACAAATTAATGCATGTTTGGGTAGTTGTTTATAAGATATCGAGAGTTAAGCACATATGTATCACTTTACATCATTAAGAGGCCACCAAACAAAATTGAACTGGGCAGGTTATTCTGTCAAAGACAAACTATCCAAAGTGCATTGGGATCCATTACGTACTTGGTTCACAAACACAAGAAGTACCACCTTGTGATTATATATGCAAGCAGGTATCGTTACGTAGTTATACAATTAAATTGAGTTCCAGAATGTGGACCCTTATACTATAAATCATTTCGATATAAAGAGAGAGAGGGACTTTGGGCAGGGCCCTTTCAAATTTGGGTAAAAATGCAGGGACAATTAGGTGCTTAAAGTACTCTACTTGGTAGGGTCAACTGGCCTAGTTACTTGCAAACAGGGTAAGAAGCTAGAAGACTGAGGACAAATTTAGTCCCTGAGATCTGAGAGTTCTTTAATATTAATAACATAGTAATTTGTATGTTACTATGCCATTTTTTTTTTCCTTTATCTTTAAACTTGTAGTAAAGTCTGAACCATCAGATCTGTACTTTGGAGAACTGAAGAAACAATCTGTACCATTTCTAAAACGAAGTTGCAAATGAGGAGAGTGGTGTCCCTCATTTCCAAAGGACAGAGTTAGTGACAAAATTTGTGATCAGTAGAGCTGAGAAGACAGGCTGGGCAAATCTCACTAATGTCATCAGCATATGAAGCAGCTATTGAAAGAAGGAATGAAAAGCGAAACAGAAAAAGATGGAATTGAAGAACCTGAGGTCTTATTCTTGAACACAATTGAGTAAACTCCCTGAAAAACTCTTAGTTCTTAGGGGAGCAATTTTTTATGGGTGCTAATTTTTAACTATCAAGTTAGCAGTGGCTGCAGTTACCATAAAACAGAAGATCGAGTTAAACATTTGTTACTTGCAGAGAAAACATGAACACAAAAGGAACAGAGAGGAATACTTTTATCTTTCTAAATTACAATGAATAGTGTGTAATACAATTATCATGGCCTTGTAGATAACCCTTCTAAAGTGAGATCTGCTAGTTAGCTAAACATAACCTTCCATTCTGGCCTCTTAATGTTCTGTTTGCCATAAGAATGCATTACAAAGGAAGAACCATGTAGATAAAAATATATCTGAACCATGATCAAACAAGAAAGGCTTGATATCCACTGTGAGAATTCTATATTTCATATTAAGAGAAGGGTCTTCACATTTGAAGTTTTTCAATGGATAACAAAAACTCTGGGTCTGTCAGGTAATAATGAACAAAATATTAATAACTACTGGTTGTCATGCTCTATGAATAGGTTTAAACTGTTTAACTGAAATTTACTTAATTTTCATTGTGAATCTAAAGATCAGTATCAAATCTCAACTATAGAACTGTGAAATATAAGATTTTATTTTTTATCAGTGCTTTTTATTTTAAATCTGTTACCAATATTCACACTCAGTAAACAATTCTAGGCAGTGTAAAACAAGAGAAAAAGATGTATAAGTATAGGAACTAAAAAATAATTTACTATGTTTAGTAAAAAAAAATTTAGCATACCTTTAATGAAGCTACAAGTCATCAAAAAATGCCTAAAAAAAATTCATAAAATGTTATAGTTGTTGAAGACCTTCAAAAGCACTATAAATCTAACTTCCTGCCTCCAAAAGCCAACTTCCCACTATGCTACACTACCACATGTGCAAAAAACCCACACACAAAATTATCTTATATGAATATTAAAATGGTTACAAATCAATTTAATAACCACATGCAGATTTTAAATCTGATGTAAAATGTGATATAAAACCTCATTATAGAGTCCTGAATTTGATCTTGTGAAAGTAGCAGTTTAACATGGTCTTTAAAATTATGAAACTTACCTTTTTCAATCTTCTTTAGCCGAAAATTCTATTATCAGGTGCCATACTTTAGAGAAAGAATGAAAGCATATAAATAGCATTCTTTACAGACTACTCATGAAGCCTCCTTAGAACTTGAAAGTACGCAAATTAGTATTCCCACCTTCATCTCAATGAATGATTAGAGGAGACTGAAGTTATCACTTTTTATTTTATTATATTTAATTTTATGACCATATTCCCTATTAGCAGAAAGGAAAAGCAGAAGTCATTCTATACAGAATCTTGCTAGCCAAATGAAAAACAAGTTACATATAGTTCCCACAGCTAGAGGAGCTAGAGACAGAGCCAAGTACCCTACCAGCACAGAGAAACAAACTGGGTGGTTTGGAAGGTATATTCACATTGGTGAATCTAGAAAGATGACGTTGATGAGATAAACTGAAAAGACTCTCCAAATTTTAAAAACTATTTTTAAATATAATACTTCCAATTTTAAAATGTTCTTTTCCAAATCAATGTTATGGTTTTGTCTAATAAAAGAAATAGAATACTGCAGAAGAAGATTTTAACAAGACAAGCAACTAATGCTCAGTCAAGGCCAGCTAACATCCTGGATCTAGAAACGAACATCACACAACGGGGCCTATTATGGGGAGGGGGAAAAGGGGAGGGATGGCACTGGGAGTTATACCTGATGTAAATGACTAGTTGATGGGTGCTGACGAGTTGATGGGTGCAGCACACCAACATGGTACAAGTATACATATGTAACAAACCTGCACATTGTGCACACGTACCCTAGAACTTAAAGTATAATAATAATAATAATAATAATAATAATAATAATAATAACGAAATTCTACTGATTTACTTTGCCCTAATCTCTCCTGCATTTGCTTCGTGGTCATAAGGCATCTAGAAGGAATCAAAGGGAAGGAGTACCTTAATCTGAAGATTCAGAAGCATAAATTCTGCCTTCTCTTCCACACCTGTTACTAATTTAATGCTTCATCCAGGAGTAAAGTCCCCATAGCCGTTTTTAGTGATTAACAATTTCTAAATGCAATAAAATAAAGCTACCTGCAAGCATGTAAGTCCTCTTAAAATATTTAGTTCTCATTAGAGACTATAGTTTTATGTGTGAGAGATTTTCCTCTTGGGGTACCCAAAGGTTAGGTCAGAGAAATATTGTGAGATAACAAATGGAAGCTTACAAGTAAAAAAGCTTTAAAAAAGAATAGTAGCAATGGACAAAGCTAAAAATCTGGATATGAATATTATAATTTCGCTGTTCTTTGCGATGGTACCCCATTTGGTACTACCTTTTCAAAATGGCTACTCTATTAAAAAAAAAACTACTACCTTTTTTAAAAAACTGAAAATAGTTTTATTACTTTGATGATAAAGCAATATTTGTCAACCTTTAAAATTTAGGCATATATATGATAAATACCAGTAATTACTGGAAGTATTAACTAATATATATAAGATAAATACCAGAAATTATTTGAAGCATAACATTTTGATATATAATATTCCAGAACTTTATATATTATTATATGTACCTATCAATATGTTTCATTAAAAAAAGTAGGTCATATTAGGTGACTGATTCATCTTTCTTGTTCTATAAAATACCACAGCTATTTTCCAGGTCAGTAAGTGTAAATTTTGTATCAATAGTTTTAAATGTTGCAAAACATTTCGCTAAGTGGATATATTACAATATATTTATCTATCTCTTTTTGTTAGATATATAAGTTAATTCTAATATCTTGCTCTTAAAATATGCATTTTTACATGAACTTCTGAAGTTAATGGTCTATTTCCTTTTAAAAGGATGTTAGATACATTTTTAATCATTAAACAATAACAACCTTATAATTTAGAAAGCCAATCTACTCCGAAAAAACTTTCTCAGGAAAAATAATTTCAGACAATACAAAGCTGTCATTTGGGGAAGGAAATTTTAATTTAACATTATCCAATGTTTAATCTCTATTACCTCTCCAAAAACAATGTGGTGTGCTTAAAGGTAACTAGTATACTAGGTATGTTAGGGAGAAGAAAAAACACCTTTTACAAAAACTTCTTTTATTTTCATTAATTTATACTTCTTCTTGAAAATAAAGGCTGGGCGCAGTGGCTCACGCCTGAAATCCCAGCACTTTGGAAGGCCAAGGTGGGTGGATCCTGAGATCAGGAGATCAAGACCATCCTGGCTAACATGGTGGAACCCGTCTCTACTAAAGATACAAAAATGAGCCGGGCATGGTGACGTGCTCCTGTAGTCCCAGCTACTCAGGAGGCTGAGTCGGGAGAATCGCTTTATCCTGGGAGGTGGAGGTTGCCGTGAGCTGAGATCACGCCACTCCACTCTAGCCTGGGCAACAGAGTGAGAGTTGGTCTCAAAAAAAAAAAAAAAAAAGAAAGAAAGAAAGAAAAGAATATACTTTAAACTAATTTAAGAAAGAAATAAACTACCTGGGTTTCTATCTCCTCTATTAGTGTCAACCTTTTGTGGATGAAGGTACCATAACACTTCTCAAGAGTACATTCCTATGTATTTGTACGTTTGATATAGAAGTATCAACCAGCTACTACTACCCATTAAGTAGTTGCAACAAATATTTATCCTCATTTTGCAGATGGGGAAACTTTGGCCAAAGAGGTTACATGACTTGGCCATATCTCATATTTGTCAATAGAACATATAAGAATAATGCACTTGATATCCATATCCTAAATCCAAATGCTCTTTTCGTGGGGTATGGCGGTGGAAGAGGGGTACAGAATTGGAGAAAAAAATATACATAATAGATGGACAAGCAGGAAAAGTAGCAACAGAAACATGTAAATTCCTCAAATGGAAAAGTAAATCCATGAAGAAACATGCTAAATTCAGCCACATGGGATTATATCACTTTTATACATACAGAATCATAGATGTGGCCTTAGATAGTATAAAGCCCAACCATATCTTATAGATGAAGGGCTAGCTGTAATGTTTTAGGCCTGAGCTTAAATGCTGTCTACTTAAAGATGCTTCCCCTGACCACACTCTCAAAAGGAAATCTCTCCTATTATAATATTCATATAAGGTGCTCAGCAAACATATTTTGAATGGATGAATGAGAAGACACTAACCTGGATGATAGGAAAAAATGAATCTTATTCAGAGAACCTAGCATTCACCTAAACTAGTATTCAGAGAAACTATTCACCTAATAGATGCAAAACAAAGTACTACTCAGAAACGTCAATGAATACCCAATTTTGATACAGCAGTTTAGTTATAAGTAAACTAAGGACACCCTTTTGGCTTCAAAACTCAGTCTAAACAGATCTATATTTTTAAAGTATCTGCCCCTAAGCTGAAATATTACAACTTCCATTATCACATAATGCAATATCCTTTTTGAAACCTGTCTAGACAGTCATGATCTGCTGGAGTCTGAAATATTTTTTCTTTTATGATCATGAACAGACGTGGAGCAACAACATGTTTAAAGCACTAAATTGTAGAAACACAAGGATTTTATTACTAAAGGAGTTTTGCTCAACATTTAATAAGCATTGGCATGCCTGCATGCAAACATACAAAAATCTACAGTACAAATTAGGCTTTGATATTGTACTCGCTCCTATCTGTTACTTTTTGTATGTGTGCTCAAAACCATTTCTTACTACTGAAGTGCTACTTTTGCCCTTTGAAGTAGCACCACGGCCAGGTGCAGTGTCTCACGCCTGTAATCCCAGCACTTTGGGAGGCCAAGGCGGGTGGATCACTTGATGTCAGGAGTTCGAGACCAGCCTGGTCAACATGGTGAGACTCTGGTCTCTGATACATATACAAAAAAATTAGTGGGTGTGGTGGTGCATGCCTGTAATCCCAGCTACTCAGGAGGCTGAGGTAAGAGAATCACTTGAACCCAGGAGGTGGAGAGCACAGTGAGCTGAGATCATGCCACAGCACTCCAGCCTGAGCAACAGAGTGAGACTCCATCTCAAAAAAGAAAGAAAGAAAAGAAAAAGAAATAGTACTGTAATGTTTCCTAAGATATTTTGGAATCTGACGTCATGTTTCTTATTTTCAACACTGAGACTACCACTAGAAATAGCATAGAAAACATTTTAATAATCTCCTAAAAGCTAAAATTCAATTTGTTACTAGCTCATTAATTATCTTTGCTCAGAACTCCAGGGTTTTGATGTGAGGGGAAAATTCCCTTGAGGAAGGAAGAAATACTTTTAGATCTTAGCTGCATGTCTGTCAGGGAGCAAGAGAAAGGGCAGATGAAAGGGACAATCTTTTCAACATATAAACATGATTCATGCCATAACTATAGGCAGCCAAAGCCAGTTATAATAGGTTTTTTTCTTAAAAAAATGAAAGGATCAGCTGTGTCTCAGTTGAACAATTTTAAGCATCAAGATCCAGGGGAAACATTACCCAATTTTACTTTAATCTGTTCTCTTAATTTCCTGACCAGCCCTTTGGAAATTGTTGACTGCTCACAGTCACAAAGCCTTACAACGGAGAGTTTACCCAGCAGGTCTTACGGAGAGTTTACCCAGCAGGTATAAATTCTTGGCTGGCTTCCCTCATGGGATTAGGTCATTACCGCTTCTTCTACAAGTCTGAGAATCTGTCTATATGCTACTTAAGTGGCCACTCCTAATATTTACATTGCTACATCTAATATGAACAATAGCATTTATTTTTATAATTTATTATAAGTAATAGAGCTTAAAATACATTTTGACACATATTAATTTATTTGATCCTCACAACAGTCTTTTTTGGCACATTGGATAGATATTATTATCCTATTTTTATAAACGAAAGAGATGGATTTCAGGCAAGGTTAAGTAAATTGTTCTGAACAACACAGCTGGCAAGGCGTGGCTCTGGAACTGGAATTAAGATCTTTAGACTCCTATTCAAGCATTTTTTTTTTCCCACTATATCCCTGTGATTTTAGATTGTGGATTCCAGTCAGTTCTACACCAAGATGCTGACGCTACCTAAATAACTTAAATTTATTTAAACCTTGACTAAAAAAGGGTATTTAAATAAGTAAATATGACATAAATAAATAAAATAAAACAAATAGGTTTAATGAGAAGGGGAGAATGGAACTAATATGGGTGTTTCTACCTGGGTCGTGCCGTATAATAGGTACTTTACATGTTATCTGCATTCATCAAGACAAAGCAGTATGAAACATTTACTGAAGTACTTTAATCTGTGCACCGTTCTAAAAATCGCATGCATAGCTCTAGTCCTTATAACTCGGTCAGGCTTATATTATCATTCAGAAAACACAGAGCTTGAGGCTCAAGAGAATAAATGATTTATTGGTCCCAAATTATACATCCACTATGTGGCAGTGTCAGAAACTGAACTTAGATGCCTGGCCCTAGTAATGTATGTCTTATAAACTCCATCTAAAGTAGCCAGAAACTATCAAAAAACACTTGCTAAAATTCAGACATTATTTTTTAAATAAGCAAATGAAATACAAGGGAGTTTCATTCTAATAGTTACAGTATAAAATAAAAATTTAAGCTTGTACAGGACTTCAAAGTTTCCAATTTCTTTTAATCATTAATTTTTGTATTCTCATAACAGTACCTGTTCTGTCTAATATTGGGTACTGTGATGTCTACTCTGATAATATTGGGTGTTATCCCTACTTTACAGATTAGCACAATATAAGTGTTAAGCAGTATGCCTAGGAGTTCATGGTTAAATTTTTTTTTATAAAAAATAAAAAGAATTAAAATGCAGGCTTTCTTTCTAAATTTCAGTTTTCTTCTTACTAAAGTCCCAGCTTGCAAAAAACAAAATGGGAAGACTATCGAAACAAGAAAAACAAACCTAACTAAAATGAAGATCAGTTATATTTTACTAACTGACTAAAATGAATTAGAAATGTACAGCAAGGATTCAAAAATCTATAACACAAAATGATTCCTTAAATATATCTGCAGAAATCCCACCGAACAATTTAGCACAGGAATTTCTAGCCCCAAAAGCCAAAACAAAGAAAAAATGTGATCAAAATCTATAAAATCATGACTAGTGAAAATTCACTAAATTCATATATAGCAGAATTGAATGCTGTTCCTTTAAGTTTAAAGAAGGCAAATGTATAACAAATGAAAAGCTATATTCTCTATACTGCAAGCATTACACATAAAAACCCAAGAAGTCACAGAGACACAAATATAAATGGTTTAAAAGCATCTAGACTTATGGCTGACATACCTCTAATGGGGTTTGTCAGGGAAGTGCTAGAGTAATGATGGGGAAAGAGCCTTCTTTGTTGAGGATGTCAACATATTGAAGATGCTGAGGAAACTATAATATATTCCTTTCTCCCCAGCAGCATGACCTTTATTTAATGGATTGATTTTCAGAGTGAGATAATCAACTTTGTCTAGCAGTCTTTGCACCCAGATACTTACTCTTCATTTCACCAGAACAACGCTCTCGTCTTTCTGTGTTGGGCCTGCACCCTGATAACATGAACTCTGATGCCAGCTTATTGTCTTTTCACTAACGTCTTTCTCTGGCCTGTGCTACACAGTCTGAGCTCTAATGCTGGAAAAAAAAAATAATAATGAAATAAAAGTTGAGTCACAAATGTCTACTTCTTTAATCTTTATTTAGTTTTCTACTTTTATTTTTAAGAGAATAAGTAGATTCAACAGGGTCTCCCCTGAGGCCAACAGACATCACTTTTATTTTAGATATGTAAGTAACCAAATGCCCAGTCTTGATCTGTCTAGACATGGTTCACACTTAAGAGCCTACAGGGACCAGGCAGGTTATATAAATGAGTCAAGTGGGTTGACAAGAAGTAACAGCAAGTGGCAACATCTACGCCAAACTGAAACCTGCATGCTCCCTCTAAAGCAATCTAATTCAAATTTTCAAAGAACATAGAGAAACAAAATTTTCAGACTAGATGACACTCTGAGATTTCTGGGGAAAAACAGAAAAACCAGAGGCTCAATGCTTTATCTTCAGATAACATGTTGATTAGATCGCATACTCTTTATCAACATGAACTCATGTATGCACATCCTACGAAAATGAAAGCAAATACTCTTTAGCTACCAACACTAGGCAGATACTCTAGGAGATTTAGCTATCATTAAATGGTACCTTTTGGGATTACTGAAGAAAGTGTTTTATCAGGTTTTAAAAAGCACTGTTACAGGCACCATTCTAAGTTGATAAAGGCAGAATCCCTACCCTCAGATAAACTTATAGAGTAATAAAGATAGTTACTCTGATAATACAAAAGAGTGAATCACAGGTTTAAATGGCACAGCTGACAACATTGACAGCTAAGAATAATTACCTTGTCCCAGTTGTATGAACAGTATATAGTTTGGGACAGAAGAGCAGGTTGACTCCATCCTCTTTATAAATTCTGTAGGCTAAAAGTGCCCTCAGTTGCAATTCTGGGCCACTGCTTTACAGAAAGAACAGTGAACCCTAGAAAAGGAAAGTGATTTTCCCAAGGTAAACACACAAACAAACAAAAAACTAGTTAGTGGCAAAGCCAGAAGCAGATTTCAAAGTGTCCATCTTGTTTTTTGTTTTTTGTTTGTTTGTTTGTTTGGTAGAGACGAGGTCTTACTATGTTGCCCAGGCTAGTCTCGAACTCCTGGCCTCAAGCTTCTGCCTCCAAAATCACTCCATTTTATCTGACCTAATCTGTTTTTTTTTTTTTACTGACCAGCACACTGTCTCTGATAAACAAACAAACAAAAAAAAACACAAAACAACAACAAAAAAAACAAACATAGAACTTACCCTTAATGTGTTATTTTTTAAATCACATTCTGGTAAATATAGTTATTCAATGCATCTACTGAGAAGCTCTGGGCTAGATACTGGAAGTATAAATTGCTGAACACAGCATAAATAGTCCTGGTCTCATGGAAATTCAGTGTCACAAGGAATCTGATGTTTTCAACATGGGGCCAACATAGTTTAAAGCTCATAACATATTCTTCTCTTCTTGTCTTCCATTAATGGGATACAATTTGAAAGTAACTCCTTAATTTCATACTGGAGATGGCAGTCTCTCCCATGGATTCTATAATAATGTTAGCATTTATCATTTTTATATTTGCTCATTAAACTGTTAGAGATTCTTCATGATGAAAGGTAGAAAAAGACTATTCATGCCAGGACTCTGTCATCAAATACTTCTTCAGACTTCCATACTTTAGCTAACTTTTTCTTGCCAAAGCTATTCAAAGTACAGCAGCTTCTTCCTCTGATATTGCTACATATGCACTTTAAGGTTTCTTAATCCTTTGCTAATTTATTATGTTGTATGTGGATTCACCTTTTAATACAAAGATAAAGGTCACCTTAGCATGCTTTGTTATAAATGGGAATGCTGAAGACAATAGAGTCTTTATTGTAAAAGTCAGGATTTCCAGTTTCCAAGCTATTAATAATTACAATGTCAAATTCTCTTAAAATGTCATTCTTTAATGCCTAGGAACGTATACCATTCCAGGAGAAATATCTTTAAAATAAATATTAAAATATATATTAGTAAATAACACAAAATGTAATTAAGACTTGCACCACAAATTCCATGGGGTGGGGGGAATTAGTAGTTAACAGTGAAAGCATTTGTGATAAACTCTAAATGTTTTATTATACGCAGCTGTGAATTGGTAAATCTGAAAGTGTCTGAAGCTATTCTTACATGTCACATATTCGAGGGTACGGAATGGAGTGCAAAAAAAATTTTACTGTAGCTCCTGTAAAATGACGCATTTTCTAATGCTATTTCTTTTTTTTTTTTTCTTTTTCTTTTAACATTGGCTAGGAAACAGATGGTAGCAATTCAATGCCACAAAATATGCCACAAGGCCTTTCCATGCAAACATATTTTTCAGCAAGTACAGAATCTGTGCAACTCTGCAGAAATGGCTAAGTGCATGGGTGCATTCACGGTGGAGGAGGGTAAATATGTCACTCACACTGAGTGGACCAAATTTCTTCATATCCAGGATCGGCCATCTAAGCAGTGACTTGCCTCTCCCAGCTGGGAAAAGACATTATATTGTGTAACTCCTTTCAAATACCACATTTAGGGAAAATAGAGCTCCAGCGTGATGACATTGGTCTTATTTAAATATTATTTTCCATGGCAAAACACAAAAATCCAACAACAGTAAACTAAACTCTGATCCTGAGTACATCATGTGTCCTTACTCTGTGTAAAAAACAATAGCAACAACAAAAATAAAAAGAGCTAATAAGTCAGAAATTGTATTAAGCATTTACATAAAACTCATTCTAGTCCCACAACAATACTAACTAGATCTTATCATCATGCCCTATTTACAGATGAGAATACTGAATAGTAGAAAATGTAGGTAACTTACTCAAAGTCACACAGCTAGCACGACTAAGGCAAATCCAGGCACTCTGAGTCTAGGATCCACATTACAATATCCTACACCTCTCCAGAATACCACACAATAGCTAAAAGCTGATTTGACTTATCTTCAACATACTACTTTAGTAGAGTATGCTCTATACAGCAATATCAAGTGTTTTGATAGTAAATTTGATCAGTAAATTTTACTGTAAATGAAGATCATTTCCTCAGAAATATCAAAATTAATTCAATAGTGTTAACAATTAAAGTCACTCAAAACCTACTTTTCATTTTAAATTTGAGGTATGTCAATAAAATAGCAGAAACAATGTTGGTGTTAATTAGCATCATTGAAGAGGCCTACTAGAGGCCATAGCAGTATATTCCATGCTGTCTGAGGAAATGTTAGAATAGGGCATTTCTAAATAATGAAAATCATGACTACGTTACTTTTTAAATTTAAAATGAATGCTCATAAAGTAAAATCTATCCTATAGTCCTCATTACATAAAATGCAGGGCAGTTATAGATATTAGATTTATATAAGAAGTGAAAGTAATATTATTCTTACCAATTAATTTTCTTTAATTTCTCTTGAAAAAAGTAAGATATTACTGTATTTCCCATTTTCTTTTCTTATTTTTAAAACCTAGGGCTTATGACTTCTATATACTGATTTTTTGTCATAAAAAATTGTCACTAAAATTCAAAAACTGACACATAAAACTTTAAAAATTACTATCACGAAACCACTTTTTGTAAACTCTGTAGAAGCACTACAGAGCACTGCTTTTGCATAAGAAATCATCTGCATGATAAAGTACAATGTTTTAGTCTCTTACAGGAAACTACAACTTAAAGAAATCAGGGATTCTAAATAATAATCACATATCCAAATTACATGGAACTGGCTGCGAATTTATTCCACTACCCAAAGACCACAGAAAATAAAACACTTAAAAAACAATGTGTTTTCATCTCTAGTGGTAAACTTAACGTATACTGAAGAGATCTTTGTTAAAGAACTACATTTTCTTTCCTCTTGCTTTGCATTAAACATCACACAAAGGCATAGCAAACATCTAAAAGTAGATGGAACTATATATTACCCGTTCATTCTATAATGAGAATGAACATTTATGAAAGGGAAACCTTTTCCTATTGAGCCCTAAGAGAAGCCTAGAGAGGTTCATGACATCTAAATATCCACATCTTCCAATGTTAAGGGACGTCTTCCTCCATCCTGGTTCTGAGAAAGGGCATTTACCCATTAATTCTGGGCTGGCCATGAATGCTGTCTCTGAGTAATCTGAAACAGTTCAAAAGCAGTGAATAGTCTGTTGTAAACTAGTAAGCTGTAGGACACAGCTGCCTTCAGCAAAGAGTTCAGAAATGTGGGTAGACTTCTCTGTTTCCTTACCTATCTCAGCCTTCAGTAATCTACTTTTTGTTGTTGTTGTTGTTCAATGCCACAAAATCAATCTCATAAAGACCTACTTCACATTGATGTGTGTATAAAAGCACTATGTACCACAGGATAGATTTCATTTTGCAATTTTTTCCATTTAAGGTCTAAAGTACTAAGAAATCTTAACAAAACTCTTATTCTAAGCCACGAATAGCTCTAGGAGAGTTATATTTCTTAATGCCATAATGCACAACCTCGTGTGAGATGAGACATTTGAAAAACAGGGTAACAGTCATTTCTGTCAAATCTTGAAGAGCAAGGTCTTAGACATTCAATGCTAAACAACCGCGAAGAGCAAAGATTTACAAGACATATAAATTTCACAATTTCATTTTTCCTTCCTGGCCCCAGAAGTCACTTGAGTCTATAGTCCTGACTTCAAATCTGAAGACCTAGATTTGAATTCTGCCCCCTCATACCTAGATTTCCCTGTTATTATTATTTTTTAAGAACACTAATACCTTCCTTTACTATTTTCTAAGGGAAGGTGTCTCACATTCCTCTCATATAGGAGGCTCTCAATAAATGATACTGTTTACTCTTCTTTCCTGTAACCACAGGTTTCTTCAGTTTATTATGAGATAGAGTTTTCCAAAGTACAAAAGTGCCATAAGAATATTATCCTTTTCTATTTGAACTTAGAAAACATCAGTATCAGGTCTTCCAAAATGAAGTCTCAACATGATTACAGACAATGAAAAAAATGATCAGTAAAGTCATAAAGAGACTTTATGTTTTGGGCATGGCAAGCAGTAGACTCCATATGCTTGCTTTCTTACTGTATTAGCTGTTATAAATGGCAGGTGTGAGAATATTTTGCATTTCTTGGTCATTCTTATATTTAGCCTGCCTAATGGCCACAATAATATAAATATACTTCTGATAACAATAATTTCCTGCCTTGGCATTTTATACTTCTTTCCTCTAATATATTGCTATGTTATGTGCAAAGTCTAAACTACAAAAATTGCCACTCACCTAATATGATTAGAACCTTTTTGATTAGACAGATAAATGCTTCAGGAAATGTCTAATTTCAAATAAACAGATTTTTTTTTTCATATTTAACTGAAAGGTAAACAAATAGTATTATTCCAGTGAGGGAAATACTGGTGTTAGTAACATGTACAATTCTCTGAAATTCTCACCTTCTTTGGAATATTTAATTATTCAGGCAACAATATTCTGTGAGTACTCAAGGCCTTTAAGATTTCCTTTTATGAAAACCTAGAAAATATGGTCCTGGCACTTACAGAGCTTACAATTTAAAGTTCAGGCTTAAACGCTGTACCTCTTATTTCTAGGCCTTTGACATTTAACCTTTACGTATTCTGATCTTTAAACATGATTCCTTTTTGCATGCCCCACAGGTCTCAATTATTATGTATTGTATTATGATAACTCTAAGTAAACTGGGGTGTGAAAACAAATCAGTCTGTCTATTAATAAATAAATTTAAACAAGTATTGTTTTTTATATATAGTAACAAATCTCTTTGACATGCTATTTTGAAAAGAAAACTAAGTTAGAGGAGCTGGTTTCTCTAGCAACCATTTGACATGTAAGTTTGAGCATGCCATTTAATTTCTCTTGGTCTCAGTTTCTTTATCTGTAAAAGAAAGGAACAAAACTAAATGATTTGTAAAAGATTCTGCCAGCTCTCAAATCTATACTCTGAATTAAGTCTTTTAATGAAATGAATTAAATGGCAAGTTAATAAATCATCTAGCAGATTAAATGCGATAGTCTGGTTAAGATTTTGTTGCAGGGAAGGCAGAGACTTGCACTTTGGTTTAATTTGTAAAATAATAGATCTAGTCAAATTTAGAGCTTGTTGAAGGTGACAGCTTATTCTGCAAATGACTTTATTACTTGAATAGAGCATTAGGCCATATTTAGAAAGCATTTGAAGTAGCAAAGCAAAATAGATTTTTATGGCTTTATTTAATGTCATGTTTCCAAAAAATCACAAATCAGTTCCATTAAATTTAAACAAAGACACATTTAAAACTTGGCAAAGGTGGCTGTGATAATGAAAGATGATTATTTATCTACCTGTCTCATACAACAAGGCTACACACAACCATGATCAGATTTAATCTACTCAAACTTGAAACACATGGGATCAAGTGGATAATAGCTAAATTTCTCAAAATCAGATCTATTGTTCTCAAATTTCCCTTTAAGAAATACCAGAGAAAGGAAGGAGGAGAAGGTAAAAAGCTATTAAAAAGCATATATGCTATTAAAAAAAGAGAGAGAAAAAGAATGTCTGAATTTTCATTCCACCTTGATGTTCTAATTAAAATTGGTCATACAGCAGACACTGCACCTGCCAGCCAAAAGTTTACAATGAACAGAGAGACTTACTGCAGAGTCTCTTATCAGTGCAGCTCCCTTGGGGCCAAAAATATTGATCTCTCTCATTGAATAAATACTAAAGTAACAACAAGAATCCATTATGTCTGACCTAACAAGAATTTTTAATTGAACAAGTTACTGTCTGAATGCCAAAGAAAGAGTGGATATACTATCACTTACTATTCTCTTCTTAAAGCTCTAAGTATAAAGGGTAAATGATGAATGAGTTGACGAAATTACTCATTTTCCCAACAGTGCTCTCCAAATACATAAATGTCCCTAGTTTTAAAGAATTAATGTAGGTTTTTGCCATCTTAACAACTTGATCATATATTTTCCATAATCTAGTAGCAATGTTTCTCAAGAAATTATCTTGCTCAATTAATAAAATGATGCATTACAGGTTTAACATCTAATTTTATGTAATGTATTTTTCCAAATATGTGTCATATTTTAATATGCCACACACCACTGGAATAAAATGAAAAAGAGTGCCATTTCTTTCTTTTTGGAGTCAGTTATTAGCACTAAAAAGTATGCTAGCAACTAGATGTTAAATATTTCATAGATCACTTCCTCAGGAAATTAAGTTACATGAATATTTTTCTCAAACTGTAGTATTTACCTCAAATAAATGGCTGCCCAAGAAATTCCTATACAACTTTATTAGACCCTGGGCTAAAACAAAACAGAAAATAAAAGGATCTATATTTGGTTAATCAGCAAATAAAAGATAACTATTCCGCTTGAGATGAAGTTTTGTATTTTTCATCTACATAGAAAGAAGAAATAAAATCAGAGGAAAAAAGCTGCTGCAGTTATTTCAAATTGCACTATTAGGCCTGTGACTTTTGCACCGAAAATTGGACATTTTCCATTAAAAATAGGAAAAAATGTTTGAGAGAATTGAAGCAATTAGTTAGCTTATTGAGACAGAAATTTCTCCCCAAGTTACCTATATTTTATTTTGTTTTGGTCAGTTAGTAATTTAGATGCATATTAAAAGGAAAATAAATGTTATGAACTTGAATCCATGTTAGAGAAAAACAGTCATGCATTTACATGGAGTCATTTTAAAATGGCACGTTAGCCAATGTGATAATTATACATAAATTTTAAGGTCAGATATCTATTTTTCCTGGCCAAGATTTTGTACTAAAAGCATGCTCCTCTACTTCCATAAAACTTGCTTGATTAGGATATTTTATTTTTTAAAGTATTTTCTACTCCACTCTGTAGAAATAGTTACGCTACCTATTTTATAATTATAATACTCTAATCCAAACTTCAAAATAAAAAAAGGCAAGTCAATGAAAACACTCCATACCCTAACTCCAATTTGAGACAGATATCTTCTCTGAAATAGACACAGAGATTAAGTTCATGCACCGCCTGCCTTTGTATTGAGAGGCTCACAGTTTTTGTATGCCAGTACATGAGAGAGAGGCGGGAAAAGAGAAAATAAGGCATCTTTGTTTATTTGTTACTAAACCATGATATCAGGAAAAGGGGCAGCCATCCCTATTATCCATACTTACACTATCAATTCACAGTAAATGTTCATTCTTGTCTGTGCTGTAATGTTGAGAGTGGCTTTTAGGAAAGCTAAAATCAAAAGAAAGATGAGAAAACTGACACTGTAGGTGCAAATGAATCAATCTGTGCTTCCTCAACTCTCCAGGGATGATATAGCATGGTAGTGGAAAACAGGAAGGTGTTTGCAAGTTTGCCAGTCTCTGAGCTCAATGATGGTACAGTAGGGTTACAGGTATTCTCTCTGTGTGACTCTTATTTAACACACATGAATCTTTCTTAGGGGAGGGAGCAGAGACTTTTATTCCTGCTAAGTTGCAGCTGTGACCGTTCTTGAAAATGAGAAAATGATGATTGATGCTTCATAAATATCACATTCTGGCAATTTATTACATTAGACATTTATTTTGTTTTTAGAAAAGTTTATTATAAATATATTCCAATGGAATTGAAAGTTTAATTTTCCAGATAGCAGTATAACTGTTTTCATTATGCTATTTATTTATTTTGAATCTGCTTAAACCTTTTAAATATGTTTTAAATATGACATTCAATACATTGAAGCTACTATGAGGCTCAGTATTATCATACTTTGACGAAGTCTAAGACTTACACCAAAATTTAAAATATTTGGAAAAATACTATTAAAAACTAAACAGAAGTTCATTGATTAGTGATAGTCCAGCACGTTTCCATTAATGAAATTATGATTGTGAACGCTCCACTACCTTATTGCAGTAATGTTCTTTAGATTTTACTATTAAAGAACAATGGCACTGGCATTAGTCCTGGTTTACTTCAGTTAATGGACTACTATAATTTGGAACAAAAGATGTTTGTATTAAGCATAAAATACATTTGGAAGGCTTAGATTTACTGTATATATAAAACAACTTTCATTCTATAAGAATAAGCATTAAATTCCAAATGACAATTATGACACTCAGAATTATGTCATAAAATTTGTATCCCTATGTTTTTATATTAGTCTGTAAATCTCAAATGGGATCCACAAATTTCAATATGGGATCCACTGCAGAACATTTCCTATCCACAAATTCTGTCCACAAACATCCAGTAAGGATGTAGTAAATCAAAGCAATATTTTTCAATAGAAGTGATATTAAAATTGAATGGCATGTTCTTAGAGTCTAGAACTCCCACTATATAAAAGTCCTCCCAAATACAAGTCAGCTGTATGTTCTGCTTTATGAATATGTTTGAGCACAATTTAATCTTTTTAAAGTATCCATAAATGCATTTAAAGATGTAAGAGAAGTAAGGCATAGAAAAAGCCTAGAAAACATCTCTGTCTAAAGTAGTTCCAAAGCCAGAAAGATCATGAAATGGAGAACCAAGTCCAGTGTCAGAAAACCTTTAGAATACAGACCTTTAGGATATAATCGTTCAGGGTGGCTAGAGAAGACATGAAGCAGAAAGCCCAGAGAACCTCTCTGAAAATGGAATCTCTGTTAGAATATATAAAGTATACAAAAATTTAATCAGTAGATTATCTGAAATGGTGCAAATTACTGTTGAGTTCATTATCAAGTTATTACATCCTGTATGAAAATTCTAGAAATATAAAAAGATTTAAATATGTGAAATTCAAAAGTTAGTATCCCAGAACTGCATGTTAAATTTATACCACTGTGGATCGTTTTCCCCAAATATCAATGTATACTGATGTATGTGGTTTTGCAAGAGACAGGGAAAAGATAAATTCAAAAATGCAAATTTTGAAGATTATATTTTAAGTTAGAATTGTACTGAAGGTCAAAAATCATAGATTGAAGCTAATTTTTCACATTATCTTACTGTGTGTGCCAGGACCTCCTATTTGCTGGAAATGAGGAACCTCTACAGTATGTTATATTGCTTTAATTCAAAGGCCAGGTTGATTCAGCACTTTTAGTTATTCATTACTGTTCAAGGCTAGTAAATTTCAAAATTTGTCCATTTCAGTCAATTATCTCACTTTTTTCTCCTGAAACAAAACTCATGATGCTATACTCTTTATCATATTGCATAGCACTTTTAGCCCACAGAGACTGGAAGTTGCTTAGAATATAAGGTATTCCCAGCACATTTTTCTGCCACTGTTCAAAGCCACTTTAGTTAACTACTCTCCTCCGCTTAGTTGTCCCAGGGATATAGGGAGTAACTGTTGATCTCAAGGGGTGGGTATGAAACCTAGAAGAGACAGCCCAGAATCATCAGGCATATGGCAGCTCTCATGGAGCGTGGGAAAAGTCAGTAAATCAAAACCACCCGAGAAATACTCTTGTGAATTGTGAATGTGATGAATAAAGATCATCAGTAAATGACAAAGCTTCATTTATTGAAATCCAGTATTAACAGTTTTTTTTTTTTTTTTTTCTAAGTTATTCTTTGGTAGATTCTAATTTCCCAGAAATAAAAACTATTACTCAAGTTGATACAATCAACAAAAATCAACCCAAAGATTCTGTATACAAAGATAACACCTACTACTGATCATCAAACAAGCATGTTTTGAAGAGTTTGTAATTTTGTCTTCTCACTTTTCCTTTTTTCTTCTCTATCTTTTCCAAGTAGGAAATCCTACCAATGCTCTCTTGCCTTTTACTTGGGTGATCAACAATACAACTTTATAGACTAACTGTAACCACGAAACACACAAGATGCCTTTTACTGACATACATGGTTACTGAGACCTATGACCTTGGCCTTCCTAGTTTGTATTGGTACTTACTAAAAAGGTTTTGTTTATTTAATGAAACACTTTTTCCCAAGCATAATGTATACTTTCAATACAATGTATCTCTTTTTCCTTCCCACTCTGTAGAGCACAAGAGATAAACAATGGAATTCCAATACTAGCAGCATTTGCCATAGCTCAAGTATACTACTCTAAATGACAATTCTCTACTTTGTCAGTAAAGAGTATGTTTGATTGAGTTTCCTACTGTCTTCCAACCACAGTATTTACCATTATGGATTAACAATTTGACACAAAGAAAGCAAACCTTTGTGTAACATACACTGATTTTACTTTTGTTGAATACATACATGGTTGATTTTTATAAAGGAAGAAAGGGAGGGAGAGAGAACTTGAATTTTTCTGTGATTTAGAAAGCAGGAGCAACCCTCATACACTTACTGTATGTCGCAAACCTACTTTACAATATCTTTCCAAGTTTTAGGTTTTGAGCAAAACCTAAATCTAGAGAGCATAGTCCTTTGCTATGTTTGCCCATTTGGGGTTCTAATTGTGGAGAAGGTAGTTTAAGGGAAAGGTTAATTAACACAGCTGGACCTACATGAAACATTTTTGAAGCTAAGACAATTTCAATTCAGTTCCTCTAGAAGTCAGTTCACTGGAATTCTTGGCTTTCTCCCAAGCAGTTTCTTAAAAAGGTTACCAGCTTAATTGAACGAAATCAGACTTTGCAACCATCAACAATTATCTATAGAGCAATACTTGTTATTAGGCTGAATAAAATCAAAACCAACCACAATTATTTATGGAGCAGTAATTCTCGATATTGGCCAGACTGATTGCATCGAACTATTAAGAAAACTTCCTGAAAATCTACTTGTGTCCTCTTTCCTGCAGACACCACACAGATAATCAAGGATACCAACAAGCCTATCTCAAAATAATTTCCAGTTATTTCAAAGGAAATCAAAATTAACCTGGAACAAATGAAGAAAACAAATCTGCCCTAAGTGGATAAATAAACATAGCCTATTTTATCTACAACCATGAAGCTCTGAACATTACGTTTTCTGTTGACCAATCAATCACTTCTACTTTATGGTAGGTATGTTGCTTAGTATTTCAATCTTTATATCTCCCTGGTCCTGGAAACTCTTTTTGATTCATTTGAGAAGCAAGTGCCCACAATTTTGATGGACAGAACTTGAAATGACTGAGCAACAGTCACAATCATACTGCATTGAATGCCTCATTAAATGACTAGCAGCACGTCACATATCATTTAAGGCTTTTTCTGGTACCTCATGGAAAACACAGACATTCTATTGAAATGAGTAAGATTTAGGAATATTTATACTTTTTGTAAAATGAAACACTAGAATTACACATTAAAAAGGAAAAGAAATGAGACTTTTTCAGAGTCTTTTTTTTTTTTTCAAATGCACTCTATGCTAGACAACTTGCTTTACAATTTACATTCAATTACAGCTAATACTGAAAGGGTTAAACGCCAGTTGCCAGATTTCTCCCCATTAAGAATAATCCAATATTTTTTGAATGCCAAAGTTAATTTAAATATTATTTTTCTGGGAAAATTAGTTTTTTTTTTTAACCACAAAACTCAATTTCTATGAAAATATTTTATATATTCTAAATTTCAATTTAATTATTTGCACTTAATAATGTTAAAATGATATACATTCAGGAAATAATAAAGCAAAAGGTAAATTTGAGTATGGTTTCTGCAATTATTTTACATTTGCATAACTTTTTAATTTAGCTATTTCTTATCTACTTAATAAATATATCAAGATTGTATTCAACAATTTTCAGAAATCATAAAGATGAAATTCTTATGGTTGTCTTAGAATCTAACATCTTATAAATATGCATCGATCCTAATTTTCTGGGTGCTATTTTGCAAATCTTCCCCAGTATTTAACACTTGAGAGATGAGAAACTAGTGGCTGGTCCAGAAACATTTTTAAAGATACATCCTTCTTGGGTTCAGTTACAGCAGTTTTTAAAAAGTGACTATAGTGCATCAAATAACAAAAATAATGAATTGGTTTCACATAATAAAAACTATTTAATAAACAAGATAAGGAGTCTATGATTCTGTGGTAAGTTGGCAGAACTGTATGAAGTAGAATAAAATTAGAGAGAGGGAGCATAAGTCCTCAGCTCCTGTTTTCTTTCTCTTTTTTCTATTAAGATAAATGCTCTTAACAATGACTATGATAGAATAAATATGGTTAGGATAAAAGGAGGGACCAAAACAGAGAAAACAATAATAAGAGACCAGAGAAGTTCTGGTTACTGGCCCAGGTAAGAAGCAGCCCAGGTGAGTAAAAGATACAAGAATGATGAATGATAATACAGTGTCTGCAGAATCTGAAAGCAAATGTTGCCCAATTTTTTTTAAAAAAAAGAGTGAAATCTAGAAATAACACAATGGCGATATTAATTTTTTTCTAGTAAAACCATAACTAATACAATACAGAATTAGCACTTACAGAGAAAAGGGGTGACTTTCAGTGAAATCATGCCAAACTGATTTTATTTTCTAATTTTGAAAGGGTTACTATGATCAGACACTCAGCACACTGAATTTCACAAAGACCTTTACTACAAAATAACACGTGATACATAATAAAAAGAATGTATTATAATTACATTGTCATAGATGGCTGAATGATCATACCACATGCCATGACACTGCTATGGCACTGCTGAAATGTAAAAATGATTATTATAACATGAGCGTACCAAAGAGGACGCTCAGAGATAAGTCTTGATTCCATGATGAGCACCTTCAACATGGAATTGTGTTCAAAGATAAACCTTTGAAACATAGTTTACTAAGCCCTTCCTTGGTCTCTGTTTTAAGATTTAATCTCATCTTTCCCAAATATTTCTAACTCCCCTAGAAGTCTAAGCTCTAACCGTACTGAACTCAGTTGTTTAAAAGAACAATCCTCTCTTAGTTTTGGAACTTCACACACATTGTTTCTTTCTGCCTCAAATATTTTTATCCTCGCTCTTTGCATGGCAAATCCTAGCATCTTTCAGAACTCAATTTAGATATTACTGCTTTTGAAAGGAGATGCTCTCCTTGACCTCCCTGGCTGATTTAGATGTCCTCACAAAGACTACATTGTAACACTATATTATGTTTTGTAGCACAATTTATTGTAATTATTTCTTTAATCATTTATCTCTTTTATTCAGCACTATGCCTATAAACCAGCTCTTGAAAAAAATAAAAATTCCTTATTTATAGTGTTGGCCAAATTCCATGGGAAAAATATCCTACCACCACCACATACACACCCTGGCAGATTTCAAAATACAATTGCCCCTGTATCCGTGGGTTCAGCATTAATGAATTTAACCAACAATGCATCAAAATTATTCAGAAAAAATTTCCAAAAAGTCCCAAATACCAAACTTGAATTTGATGCGTGCCAAGTGCTACACTGAACCCATGCAAATGAAGAAATGTGTAAGGCCTTGTAGTAGGTAGCATAAGTCATCTAGAAATGATTTAAAGTATACAGGAGGGCCAGGTGCAATGGTTCATGTCTGCACTCCCAGAACTCTGGGTTGCTGAAACAGGAGGATCTCTTGAACCTAGGAGTTTGAAACCAGCCTGGGGAACATAACAAGATCTTGTCTCCTGTAAAAAAAAAAAAAAAAAAAAAAGGAAGAAGAAGAAGAAGAGGAAGAGGAAGAAGAAAGAAGAAAGGAGAAAAGAAAGAAGAAAGAAGAAGAAGAAGAAGAAGAAGAAGAAGAAGAAGAAGAAGAAGAAAAGAAGAAGAAGAAGAAGAAGAAGAAATAGCTGGGAGTGGTAGTGGATGCTTATAGTCCCAGCTACTCAAGAGCCTGAAGTGAGAGGATCAAGCTTTAGCCCCGGAGATCGAGGTTACACCTTGGTAAACTGATATTTTTCTGTTAATACAAATGAGAATAGTGAGTGTGTTGGCTGATGCCTGTAATCCCAGTATTTTGGGATGCCAAGCTGGGGGGGCATCTCTTTAGCTGAAGAGTTCGAGACCAGCCTGGGCTATACAGTGGGACCTTGTCTCTACAAAAAATACAAAAATTAGTTGGGCATGGTGGTACATGCCCATAGTCCCAACTACTTGGGAGGCTGAGGTGGGAGGATCACTTGAGCATGGGAGGCAGAGGTTGTGGTGAGCTGAGATCGTGTCACTGCACTCCAGCCTGGGTGACAGAGTGAGTCCCTGTCTCAAAAAAATATATATTTTTTTAAACGCTACTTAGATTCTACTGCATAAGATTACAAAACTCCTTAACCAGTCCCTTAACTCAAGTGATGGTCAAATTTCTATGTATTAATGCGTATTCTATGCCATATATTCTGCTAGGTACTTTTCATTCATTATCTTACCTAATTCTTACAACCACCCTAAAAGAGAAGATGAGACTCAGTGATATTAAGTAACTGCTCCAACATTAGAAAGGCAGTAAATGTCAAAAATAACATACAATATCACATGTCTAACACCAAAGTCTTTGTTCTTACCATTACACTCTATTTCTTGCATAAACTGCACCACACCATAGTCTCTAATTCATTTCATTATTCATTAACACAGGATTCCAGCAATGCCCAGAGAAAAGAATAGGCAGAGATGTACATTCTTGGTTTTTCATGTCAACAGCACTTGGTTAAATACTTTGGTAAAAGGTAATAATGAAATGAATTCAGTTCATTTTTGCCTTTATCTGTTCTATCTCTCATCCATATAATATAAAACAACCATCATTAGCTTTCAAATACCCTTCAAATGTTTCATATATTTCCAGGTTTATTACTCAATGAAACCATCTTCAAATATTTGAATCATTCTGATCTCTCCCAACTCTGACCTTGAATGGTATTAATATCTAGCATGTTTATCATACATTTTGCCATTTAATCTTACACATCTCATAAGTACCAATGAAATTTGAAGTTCCTTGATTGCAAGAACCATTTTAATATTTTAGGGGGAATCCCTGAAGCCTCTAGTAGTGTTAGATATCAAGTACTTATTCAAATGCTTCATAAATTGAATCATAAAGTAATGATTTTTGAAATTATTGAAAAGAGAAAATATAATATGTCACAGGCCTATATCTTGGTAACCTATTTGAGTCTGCACTGATTTCCCTCATGCTATATTAGAATGTCAAAGATTTCCAATGAAAGTATTTGAGAATATAAATATGTTCAAAGGGAAAAAAGGTAACAGTAAAAAATATATAAAAAGTAAACACTCCTGCTTTCTTCCTTTCTCATACCTCATTGGTGAGGAGGACATTTCCTTGTGATTTCAGCAGTGAGCACATGGACGTGCTGTTCAGGAAGGCTTCATGCAATATAAACACTAAGAGTATAAAAGTGAAAACCCTAGGCTGTGGGAACAATTGCTTTGTTGAGTTTGCTTAGAATTAGGAAGAAGCCTGATCGATACTGAGCAGTAATGGTCTTCTATTAAATCGTCATGCCATTTTTATTTCTTAAATGTTAGATATGGTAACAATGGGAAGATGGTAGTGAATGATTTTATTGGCATATATCATGAATTCATTTTGAGATAAATTCAATTGATGGGGAAGTGTGCCTGGAGTGATAATGAGGCAAATTTGGGAATGTTTTAAAATTTTGGAAAGATAGAGGAAAAGCCAAATTAGTATCTTCTTATCTTGATACGGGATTTAAGGAAGCAAAGTAAATAAGGATTATTTTTATTGCATTAGCAATGTTCAATATTATCTAATTATACTTCCTAGAAGTAGGTTATTTTGTTTATTTTTGTGATATATGTGAGTGAAGTGATTACTGGTAAGGGAGCTAACTTGCCTATTGTTTCTAGACTCCCTGACGTTATAGTTCTAGGGGCCACAAAGAAGAAGAAAGAATAGTACACTGGGTGTACTCTCCCATCAGCGAGACAACACCTTACAAGTGTCAATAATAAGTCATTGATTTCATTGTATATAATGTATACACTGACTATATAAACATTGATTTCAGTATCACTGATTGAGCACTTCATATGTGCCTAAAACAGACCTAAACACCTAGGCATTATGTCATTTAGTTCTCACAACCATCAGGAATCAGATGCTATTTGCAGTGCCCTTCTACAAAGGAAAGAATCAGGGAGGCAACATTTCCAAGGTCACTCATCCCAGAGGAGCAGAACAAAAACTTGAATCCAGGACTCCTGGCCCTAAGGCTTCATGAACCACGTTGCAATGATGCAACATAAACCACATGCTTATGAATTCCAGAGAATCCTGGTGGGTGCTAAATATTGCAAGAGCTGTATGTAGAGAGGATTCTAATACAGAAGGAAATTAACCATCAGCACCAAAACCATGGTGACTTGTGGGGTAAAGTGTCTCCTCATTTGCAGATTCTTTGCTGTTGTAAGAAGGAGGCCTCTATTACTGGAACCCCAACTACAGTTGATCAAGGGACCTGGTCCACGAGTCCATTCAGAGCTAGCAAGCAAGATCTCTTGTGATAATCAGTATTTAGTGTGGGGGGGATAGGTCCTCCCACTAAGGTTTAAAAAATATTAGTCCTGGGGGAAGATGGGGCTGCTAGCAGCTAAAGGAAGACAGACCTTGGGGATTCCTAACCTGTATGTACTCACATACCACTTCTGACTCTCAGAGAAAAATCAGGCAGCTGGGACCACGCATACATTTTCCCCAAAACTGCTGTGCCTCCTTCCTAAAGCATGGGGTGCGCATGCATGCGCATGCACACACATACACGCGCACACACACACACACACGCCTCTAATTCAATTAAGCGAAATAAATAGAAAAATGGTATGAAGTGAAATAATCTTTAATACATTTATATAAACTGACTACAGATGATCACTGATACCATATTAACATTATCATATCTTATTTGATTTTTACTTTCAACTGTTACTTATCCTATCTACCAAAATACATCCATATTGAGTTTTGGGGGGAGTTGAACTTTAATACTTATCTTTGTCTTTAAAAACTGCACTCATAAAATACACTTAATGTCTTCCTGAGCTACCTATTTAGTATGTCTAACACTATGTTCAAAGAACCCTAATTTTAAATACCCATCTTGTCTATGGACTTAAACAAATAGGTTCACTGGCCCACACAACATGTACCTGCTACCAAAGGATTATTGTGGTTTTAAGAATAATGATCAACAGAATTAATTAGAAACCATAAATAAATATTATGTTAAAGCTATTGCTTTGAATAATTATCTTATTTCTTCTCTCTACAACTTGGAAGCAAATGGAATTTTTTATTTCTTTCAACAGAGTTAAAAATTGAAACGATCAGTTTCTTGACATTGCGATCTATCACAGACTACAATGATATTATTCATAGGAGGGCAAATGTGTCAGTGATAGACTTGGGAATATGGATTTAATAGAAATACTGCATTTTGATCCTGAGGAATTCAAAATATTGGAAGGTGAAATAAAATCATGGAAAATATTTTACAATGAAACTGCCTCTAAGGACTATGGGCAAGATTTGTCATTGGCTTTGTGGAATGTACATTAAGATTTTTCAGCATACTTTTGTGTTCAGCTGGGAAACATTGTGTTATAATTTTCATGTTTCAATTCATGCTAAAATTTGATTTTATGTGTGTGTGTGTTAAGGAAGTGCATAAAAGACCTCAAGTATAAGAAAAAAGAAAGAGAATCAAAAAAACTGTTAGCATTTTTGTAGGAAATATTAAATTTAGTTTTTCAAAGGCACAGATTATTTTCCCATTAATGAAAGTAGGCTATGAAACTACAGTTAGTCAAATGCACTGCAAATTTAACCACATTTTTGAAATGTGATTTTAACCTGGATGTCTGCAATCATCCTTAGAGTTTATAAACTCAGTTTATTTCCAGATTATACTTAATAGAAGGTAAAAATTAACATAAAGTGAATCACTGGTAAAGCAAAAGTAGAAATGCGCTTTCTGTGTTAGATTTGGTATTCATTCACTCACAATACTTCTTCACACAAAATAAACAAACAAACAACAGATGCTAATCTCTGAAAATTTATCTTGAAGGAGTTAAACGATGTTCTTGAAAATGTCAAGTCCTTTTACTGGCTCATATTGAGAAAAAAATGGATAATTATTGTATTATTGTTACCAGTTCAGAAAAAAACTCACAGTTTTCATAAATTCTAGTCAGCTTTGCAGAAAGATAACTTTTGATGTGTTTTAAAATTCCTAATTATCCAACAAATGCTGCTACAGTTTAAATCAATACAAATGCACATAACAAGGAAACAAAGGGCATACATTTTGAGATTAATGGTGTAAAAAGTAAAAGATAAGGCAAAAAATGGTTAAAAAACAGCTAAACAACCAATCGTTATGTTGTCTCAGAATTTTCTGTCAAGATAATGGCCACCTGATTGAAAAGAACAGAAGAAAAACTTACCAGAAGGAAAAGTGAAGCTAAAGGTTAAAAAACATGTTTTGAGAAACACTCATTCACTGAAAAAGTGTTTCAGTCCCCTGGACCATTTGACTAAGGACCATAATTTTTGAGAGAACTTGCAAAGTAGATCCAACAACTGCAGTAATCTTTGAAAGAACTTAAAAGATTGGGAAGGGGCCAGAAGACTGCAGGCCAAAGCAGACACATGCATATTCACTTTGCAAAAGAGGAGAACAGTAAATTCTTCAAAATATCGACAGAGGAGCTTTACACTATTCTTACAAAAGCTTCCATAACAACTTATTAGGGATTGATTGTATGGTGCTAGGAAACAATTTATTGTACCCTGACTACACTAACCATGAGTTATTTCAAATGAAATAATGAGAGGCAGACAGGATAGTGGTTAAGAGTAAGATTTCTGTGTTAAACTTCCAAGACTAATTTCCTGCCAGTGCGATGTGGCCAAGTAATTTCCACTCCTGTATCTTGGTTTCCCCTCTGTAAAATAATAATAATGGAACTTCATAACATTGATGTGAAATATAAATATATTTGATAGATCTTCATGACAACGTAAGACAATAATTTACATATCTCATTCAGAGTAAATAATCAAAAATAGCATATCTAACTATAATTTCTATTATTTCAGAACACATCAGACATGTATAGCTTCGCAATGTGGAAGATACTGTCCAACTGGTTTTAACAATGCAAATGCCAAGTTGACTCATGACGATCTTCTCCATACACTGAAGAAGAAAAAAAAAATTTACAGACATAAAATCAAACCAATGTTTACTAAGAGGAATCTCAAAACTATTTCATAAGAAGACTAAATGAATCATTTTGAAAACTCTAGTGCATCAGTCTGAATATGAATATACTATAACTTCTGGCCCTAAGATTTGCTTCAGATAGCAGCTCTTGAGAACTTTCTGCCTTAACAATTTCACTGAAGTGAGCAAGTCTGTGTTCAAGAACAGTGGGATATCAACTAACCCTGACTGTCAGCAACAAATGAATTTAGCAGTCAGATGTCATTCTGATGTCAGCCATAGCAACATCCCTTAATCTGATGTATGTCATGATATTTATGCTGCAATTTGAGTTAGTTTGTGTACATTGTCCATCCTATTCTTTCAGTGATCTAAAAAGTACAAGAGTATCATATTATGAAATGACTCTACTTGAAAAAAAATTAAAAGATAGCATGCATGAAGGAAACCATTGGTGCTGTGGTGTGCAGGGATGATACTGAAAGATAAAAAATAAACTAGAAAAAAATATGAAAGGTTCTGAGCTCATCCACAAGGAAGAAAAATGACTGATAAAAACTAAGTTTTGAGTGTGCAGAGGACCAGAGGATCAGCATCCATCCTGGATGCCTGTCAACTTGATGTTCATTTAGGAGATAAAAATTTGTTCAGGAACTTAATAAGCATGGTAACAACTAGTGAGGATCTTTTGTCAAAATCCATGGATAATCATAATTTCCAGGCGTGTTCACACTTGTACAATCATGCAGTGAGGGAGTAAGTGGAAATCCTCAAGAGGAGGGATCTATAAGGGTAAATGATTCACAGCAGAATATCTAGCAGCATGAAGTTGAAGAGCATGCCTGGTTTTAAGGCAGAAGTTAAAGAATGAAAAGACCTGGTCATGCACAGTCATGTCATTCTTACTTGTTTATCTTTTTAATATTCAAAATTTTAAAATAATTTCAAACAGCACTAAGAAGGTACAAACTTTCATAACAAAAATCTGGACTAGTAGTTTCTCAAAAAATAATGTGAGGTTCTGGCAACATTTACACACTATATCCCTAATTCATTAATGACACCTGCCTAACCCATAAGGCTTCTGAGTTTACAATCCCTATTTTAAAACGTCTGAAAAAATGCCTCACAATCCTACAAGATGGAAGTGAACTGGGGACTGCACGTGAATGCTTTTTCACCTTGACTTAACCCAGAGATGCTGAATGTAAATGAACTCCTCTAACTGAAAAAGAAATAATGCATAATGAGTTTGAGCAGTGGTTAATATGAAAAGAGCCCAAATTAGCAAGCTTTCTTTTTCTCAACTACTGATTATTGATAATGCAACTTGATTGCTTGTACAGTATTTTGATAAAGATGTTTACACTCAGAATTAAGCAAAGACCAAAAATCATGTAGGTAGAGGCTTAATTTTGGAAAAAAATAATCGTGGTTCACAGAATCATAGGGATTTAGAGCTGCAAAAGCATTTGGAGATCATCTGGTGTAATTCTCACAGAGAGAATAATTTACTAACTTATATGCCAAAGTTCAAAGCCTTTGAAGCTCACTTTCATTATAAAGTACAAAATAATTTTAGAAATAAATTTGTAATACAAATGGTATTGATTAGAAAGGCTATAAATATACTTAATCATATATATATGTATACACACACACACACACACACACACACATATATATATGGAACTGAACATACAAAATTGTGTACATATCACAAAGTAGGTCCATGTCAGCTCTCTAGGCTCTCAGCCCTGTGACACAGGCAGTATGCTTTAATGAATACCCAAGGGGATCCTGCAACACAATATATTCCCTGGCCTGTTTGGAAATCAGACAACAGTTCCTCTTGGTGTAAGTCTTCGGTACAAAGACTTTCGTCTCTTTTCTCGCAACAAATGAGACCCCATGTTTATCAATGGAGTAAGAGAATACTGGTGACCTACCTCCAGTGAGTACACTGAGTCAACAACCTAGAGGTCTGAGACAGTCAAGGGGTCTGGTAATGAATGTCCTACTCATTCTGCAATATAAATTACCAAATAATAAATGCTGAATGTTTGGAATTTGGAATAGCCAGCTTTGTATTTTTTAAAAAAGAAAATCTTATGCATGAGTCAGAATCATTAATATAACTTTGCTGTGTTTGCAAATTTCTGGCAGGTTAATATTTGACAGCTAGGGAAGAGCTAAGCTTCCAACCAATTTTCTAAATCATCTTTAGGCAAACATCCAGGCGCAATCACCTGTAGACTGCAACCTAAAGGCCCAGGTATGTTTTGAGAATGCAGTCAGATTCCTGAATGATTTACAAAGTTAACCATTAGAGCTACTCATAGAACTGGCTTAGACTGAAAATAAGTAACCAAAAATACATGCATGACACACCTTAACCTCAGTGTCCTCACCTCACTCGAAGGAGAAAAAAGCATCCAGAAAAGGCAAGTTTACCCTGGCTATTCAAATCATTTTCAGACATGAGCCTATGTAAGGTATGCCTACTCTGAGGTCACTAAAAATAAAAATTAAATAGCAGACATGATGAGCAGAAGACAGTACAGTCATTTAGATGTAAATATATTTCCTTTTTGATCTTAAAGTTTAGAATAGTATCAGTAACTACTGGGTGCCAAAATGTCATATTTTGAATCAAGCTACCAGGACTAAAAAAAAAAAAAAGGAAAGACAAAAAAGTTCTTCTAATCTGAGACAAATGAAATCAGAAGCTATCTAAAATACAGTGATCTGACAAAGAGAGCTATTAGCTGAATTTGATATTATTGTGCTGTCACTTCCAAACAAATAACAGGGATCAATTTGTAAAGTTAATGAGACATTTACAACTGAAACACAATTATAACTACAGCCCCTAGAACAAAGTTTTAAAAATATTCATTCACTGTCATTCAAAAATGTGAATCACTTATTTGTCTGCAATGAATTCTAAGTTTAAAACATTTATCAAACTCACTTGTTTTTCAAATCTTTTGACAGAATAGTGTAATGATGATGTTAATGATACAATATTAGTAAATAACATACTGAGTTAAGAATAATTTATCTTCCGTAGTTCCTTATAGCTTTTAAAAGGGGCTTACAGACATGTTATTTAATTTAATGTACACATAATGAACTTATATGCATAATACTGATCTAGATATTTTTAAAATAGGCAATTTAGTCCTCATAAGAATTGCAGGGGCTGAGCATGCTGGCTCATGCCTGTAATCCCAATACTTTGGGAGGCTGAGGTGGGTGGATCACCTGAGGTCAGGGGTTCAAGACCAACCTGGACGACATGGCGAAACCTTTCTCTACTAAAAATACAAAAAATAGGCCAGGTGCGGTGGCTCACGCCTGTAATCCCAGCACTTTGGGAAGCCGAGGCGGGCAGATCACGAGGTCAGGAAATCGAGACCACGGTGAAACCCCATCTCTACTAAAAACACAAAACAAAATTAGCCGGGCACGGTGGTGGGTGCTTGTAGTCCCAGCTACTTGGGAGGCTGAGGCAGGAGAATTGCGTGAACCCGGGAGGCAGAGCTTGCAGTGAGCCAAGATCGCGCCACTGCACTGCAGCCTGGGCGACAGAGCGATACTCCGTCTCAAAAAAAAAAAAAAAAAAAAAATACAAAAAATATATGGGCATGGTGCCTGTAATCCTAGCCACTCAGAAGGCTGAGGTAGGAGAATCACCTGAACCTGGGAGGCAGAGGTTGCAGTGAGCCAAGATTAGGCCTTTGCACGCCAGCCTGGACAACAAGAGTGAAACTCCATCTCAAGAAAAAAAGAATCTTAGGATAAGAAACTTCTGCAAGAAAAAAAAAATGTATTGAGGATCACAATGACTTTTAAACTGCTTGAGGATCACAATGACTTTTAAACTAAAAAAAAAAAAAAAAAATGCTAGAGTTGACAGTGTGAAGATCCAAGATTAATAAGATGAAAATCAAGGATTAAATTTACAGTGATTTTAGCCTCTGATGGAAACCTGAAACTGCTTGCCCATAGTAGGTGGTGACACATTGTAGTTACATTACTTTCTTGAGAATAATTTATAGAAAAATTGTTTTCAAAGTTAATCACGTTTACTCCTTGTCATCTTTCATGTTTCTATAATGAGCAGCAAGGCATTGGCGATGACCACAAGTCGCTTGACACTGTCCCAAGAAGACTTAAACGTCAGTGTCCTTTCACCTTGAATCTGGGAGGGCCTGTGAATTCTTCAACTATTAGAGTGTGGCAAAAGTGATGTTATGGGACATCTGACATCTGAAGTGAGGTCATCAAATGCCATGCAGCTTCCTCTTGGTCACCTGATACACCTGCTCTCCGAGCGTTCCCTTTCCAAACACAGCTGTCATACTGCGAGAAGTCCAACTCACATGGGAAGGTCATGTGTAGGTTCTCTAGTCAATGGTCCAGCCTTTGGTCACCACAGCCTTTGGTCCGTGCAGCCCAGAAACCAGGCATGTGAGTGAAAGGGCTTCCAGATGATTCCAGGCCCCAGACCTCTGAGGCCTATTCAGCCTTTGGAACCCCACTGAGGCCCCAGGCATGACGGAGCAGAGACACCTTCACTGCCCTGTCCAAAGTCTGCCCACATAATTTGTGAACATAATAAAACAGTAGTTGTTTTCTGCCACTAGATTTGGGAAGTTTGTTATACAGCAACATATAGATAGACTATCACTCTAGTTGAATTATCTAGTTTTCTAAGTTCATTTCCATAATAGAAACAGTAGTAATAAAATAATTTTAATGATCTCTTGCTCCAGATACACTGTTAAGGCTTCATATTTACGATTTTATTATAACACTCTCATTTAACCGATTAAAAGAGTATTATAAATATTCCCATTTTACAGATGAGGAAACTAAGTCTTTAGGCATTTAAGTGACTTTACCAACAGCATGAAAGTAACAAATATCAGAACCGGTGTTTGCCTGGAGTTATTTGTAACTTCTCAGCTGTCAGTAACACACAGCTCATTTGAGAGAAAAAAATATGCAGTTCTTACATAAACATGCATGTCAAAAATGTACTAATGTAAATATCACTAAACGATTTCACTTTCAGGAATATTTACTTGAAGTGGTTCAAATCTGAATAATTGGCAATTCTTAGAATTCAAGAGAGAAAAACAGAGAAGTCAGTATCTTAGGCAACAAAAATCAATGGTATAGACTATAAACTCCTTCAAGGCCATCAGATCAGCCTCTCACTATCCAGTCTACATATAAAATGCACCAAACATCACAAGAACCTGTGTATGGCTTAAAAGATGTGAGGAAAATAGAATTCCTGGAATCATGTTATTTAAAAAGTAAGAAGAATCCCAAAGATCAGCCAATTCAACTCCTCCTTTAACAAGAAAACAGTCCTGTAACCCACTTGAGGCTGCCCTTGGTTCCTCACTGCCATTGAATGCTCTGTTCTAAAGGGCTTGTGGCTTCCTCAGGTAGATTGATAGCTTCAGGGAAATCTGTAGTCCCCACATTTTCAGGAGGATAGATATATCAACCCTCTGGCTAATCCTTTTCCACTTCAAAGAGTGACTGATCCTCAATTCTTAGTTATATAGGGCATAAAGACAGAACATACTTACATCCCAACACTGAGTATGGCATTATAGAAGGGAGACAATGCAAGGAGACACTAATTGCAAAACAAAGCACATATTAGTCCCGAAAGTGAAATAATTCACAAGTTAATGTGGATCATCATAAGAGTCCATAAAGCCTTGAGACTTCCCGCTGCTTTAATGTTACAGTAATGGTAAGGGAAATGAGAATTAGAAAGGGAACCATGCTAATGTTTACTATGTTCCAGGCCTAAGAGTCATTTACGCAGTATCCCCCTTAATCCTTATAAAACTACCATGAGAAAGTCACTCGCTTGCTCATTTTAAAGATGAGGAAATTGAAAATGACAGTGACTGCTAACTGTGCATTATATCTATTCTCTCCTTTTCAATTTTATTTATGGGGTAGTACACTCAGTTAAAAGACTACATTTCCCAACGTTTTCAGCTAGGTGTGGCCATGTGATTAAATTCAAGCTAATGATACATAAACGTTCTGTGGAATTTCCTAGAAAGCTGCTGATGAGCTGGAAAATGCATTCCTTTTGTCACCCTGTTAGATTCCTTCTTTCCTTCATGCAATATGGAATGCAGATGAGGTAGCTGTAGCACCAGAAGCCATCTTTAATGGGAGGTGATCCAGAGAATGAATGCCAGAGTCAAAATGAAAAAAGAGGAAAAGGAGTGTGTGGCAGGAGCTTTGGTCTCTCCAGATCATGAAGACAGCATAGAGCCATGCATCACTTAACTGCTAAACTTCTTTTTCCAAGACAGAGAAATGTATTTCTGTACTGTCTAGGCCCCTAATATGTTGGGTTTTCTGATAAATGCTGTTGGACACAGTTAATCCATATGAATGTATTACCTTTACTGAAAGATTTTGCCGAACACAATGTTGAAAGCTCCAAAAAAGAAAAAGAAATCCATTTATTTCTAACAGTCCACTTCACTGTAATTTCTATTTCATCCTGCAAAAATCTCGTACTTCATTTCCAGACTGAATGCATAAATTTAAAGATAGACATGAAGACTCTAATTGTCTAAACTTCATAATTCTGTTTGCATCCTTTTGGAAACAGGAAGGTTAGATGGAGAAGCAAGCTTAACAAGAAAAGGAAAGGTTAGGGAAGAATCAAAATTGCTACAGTTAGTTGACTCAAGCTTTATGCTGTGCACGTAGAATACAACCAACCAAGAAATTTGACCTATTATTTACGTAGTGACAGATAAAGGAAAATGAGGTGTAGCTCGATAAACAAGCTCTCTCCCAAAGCAGATTCAGACACTATTCATTCCCTTCCTTTCAGTCCAGAAGTCTGCTTAGGTGGAACTGTAAAATAAATTCCAGCACTCTGAACATTTCAAGGAGAAATAATTTTCAAAACTGGCTCAGACTCTATTTTTCTTCACTTTGAAATTGATTAGATGTGCTTTTAAAAGAAAAATTGGTGTCTCAAAGAATAAAGAGTATTTTAGACAAATATAAGATAGCTAATTTTAAATCCATTTAAGATTTTGCCTAGATGTTCCAGCCATTAACCATTTAATCCCATTTGTCAGCAACCTACAAATAAATCATGTTAGATTAGACCAAAAGATAGTCAATATTACAACATTAACCCAGTATTTGCCATTTAGCTGAGCTGATCATAAAATAGCAGTGAAGGCCGGGCACGGTGGCTCAAGCCTGTAATCCCAGCACTTTGGGAGGCCGAGACGGGCAGATCACGAGGTCAGGAGATCAAGACCATCCTGGCTAACACTGTGAAACCCTGTCTCTACTAAAAATACAAAAACTAGCTGGGCGAGGTGGCGGGCGCCTGTAGTCTCAGCTACTGGGGAGGCTGAGGCAGGAGAATGGCGTAAACCCGGGAGGCGGAGCTTGCAGTGAGCTGAGATCCGGCCACTGAACTCCAGTCCCTGCGACAGAGCAAGACTCCGCCTCAAAAATAAATTAAAATAAAATAAAATAAAATAAAATAAAATAAAATAAAATAGCAGTGAAATTTGTTCTTTAAAAGACCTTAAATAAACAATAAATTGACTGAGGTAGTGAAAATAAAATCACTGATGAGTTGCTTAGTAAGTAATCAGACTCAACACTTGGAAAGAAATGTTACATAAGCAATAATTTAATTTAACTTTTCAATTTAGGGCATGCTTAGTCTTATGTAACTTTCTGAAATGAAGCATATCAACAACTCACCGTGGGTCTGCTTTAGAAGATAATCTGAAAATCTATGAGAATGACCAAAAAAAAAAAAAATTTACTCTACAGCAGCACTTGATCTAACTGCTAAAGAAGCAAAGACAAGTAAATGAGAAGGTTTCAATTCAGTGAGTCGATACGGCATTTCACACATAAAGCAGTTTGCCCCTCTGAATCTTTTAAATGAAATTACTATACTCTTCTTGTGCGGGGATATCTAGAGTAAATAAAATAGCTCTAAAACATAAATCAAATTAATTTTGCTTATGGTTTTGCATTTCTTCAAAGCATAAATTGGGGATTCATATGGTTCATTTATTTGCTATTAACTCTACAAGCAAAGAAACATATCACAGGATAACTTCCGTGGCTACTATAATGTATCGTTCTGGTATCATTCTTGACAATTGCTCCTGATCTATAAATTATAGCTATTACTATTATTATTGATACTTTTGAGTATCATTTTAATATCTAAGAAAGGAAAATAACAATTTCTCATAAACCTAAATTATAGGGGGTTAGGAAAAGGCAATCATATATTTTAATGTAAAATATGTAGAACACAAAACCACAGAATGTAAATGTTCTCACAAGTATCCTTCTGTGGTTTAATTAGAAAACCCTACAACTGACTGAAATTTACCTGAAAAGAGTCAATATCTAATTACCATTCGGGGTGAGGAGAGATGGGCAACTTTGAATTGTGGCATTACACAGGAAATAAGTTGAAAAACAAGCCCTTTGAAATATGTTTAACTACCATCACAACCAACGCAGATAACAATTTTATCCACGATTTACAATTTGTGCTGTCAAAAAGTGAATGTCCCAAGAACTTTCAGAAAAGAGCTAAGCATGTTTATAGAATCTACATTACAAGAATTATCATATATATCTTGGTCTGTCTATAGGAGAACATACACAGGCAGGGTTTCTATTTATAAAAAGCACTCTCTGAATTGCAACAGAATACAATGAAGGCTCTTTATGTGTTGTACCCACCACTCTATCCCCAGGATGTAGCTCAGTGTCTGAAACTTTATGAGAACTCAATAAATACATGATAACTTAATGGTTAAATGAATTTAGATTTTTTAAAAAGTGACTGTTTTTCATCATGGTTTGAAAGCCAATATGCTCATGTCAAAGATGCCTGAAACTAAAATTTACAGAAAAAATTATTTCTCTTTCTTTAGAAAAATCTCAATCTCACATTGTTATATTATTACATATACTGTTTGCTTGGAAGATAATCCATTAGTGATAGCATTCAATTTGTGTTGTGTTATATAGTATAAATTGAATTGAATATCTTTCCTGTAAGCGCATGATGAATTTTAATTCCACACAATCAGTAATCCTAGTAAATCTTAGCATTTATTCCAATTCTGAGCCATCTCCTTTCCCCCATATATACATTCTTTTTCTGAAGAGGAACTTTATTAGAAGGTATATATGGGAAGAGGGATGGCTCAGAATTGGAATATATGCTAAGTTTTATATAAATATGTATATGCACCTGATTTTGGTTAAACTATTATATAGGAAAAGGGTTATTATCATAAATCTGTTATTTAGGATATAGTTAACTTCTTTTTTGCTGGAAAACACACAATTAAAATTATAATGCAACAAAAATAAGACAAATAATAAAAAATAAAATTTGCATTCGACTTGGGTGTCTTCAAAGCCAATATTGCTAAGTTTCAACCTAAATAACACATCTAAATTTAAATGTATGGTAAAACCAAACAAATTTGGGTATATGAAAATAATCAACTCCTGTAAATTTGTAGATTTTGTCATAAAATATCTTTTTTAAGAGACCCTAGTATACAGCAACATAGTAATGACTAAACTCCCCCCGATGTTTGATGTAAGTTCTGTCAGGCACCATCTAGCTACCCTCATAACTAGTCTTGTTATTAATCATCCTAAAGAAAGCTCTTCCCTGATCACCTGTTACAAGATAGATAGCAGCTGGGCGATTTTATGTTATAAGGGACTTGGGCTTTCAAGGCAGTGAGGGAAAAGAACCAGAAGCTTGGCAGCTGTGAGTCAAGGGCCCCACCCTTTCACTACATAACAAAAATCAGCTGTTGCCTCAACAGCTGGCAAGTGGCTGACAAAAATGAAATCTGAAAAGAGTTGTAGATTTTATGTAGAAAAGGGCCATAGTTAGGAGACAAAAGAGAGTAGAAAAGAAAAGTGATGATAAATGTGGGAGACACAGAGAAAGCTAATATAAGTGGTAGCTACAGATCAGATGCTAACAAACTATGGCAGGGAGGACTCACAGATATCACAGAAGCCTACAACCTGAAAAATCTTGTAAAAGAAAATAAAGATGAGGAATAAGGACAGACAGCTATCTGCCTGAAGGTGTTTTATTGCCCTATCTGAAAGCAGGGAGCCTAGATTATCATTTGAACTATTTCTTCACCCTTGCATCAGTTTACCACTTAATGCTATTACTATGTAGTGATGTGTTTAAAATAAAGTATGATAATTATAAATAGGAAGACATTTGTGACAAATGTGAAGATGATGGTTCTCACTCCTCTTGCAAACTGCATTTTGAGACTGGCAACATATTCACAGGCATTGATTTACTAAAGAAATCTAAACTAATGCCAACCATGTGCCAAGTACTGGGCAAGACAACAATTAATGAGGCATGGACATGGCCTCCAGTAATTGCATGTGGGAGAGAAAGGCATAAACAATAATGACAATGCCTCTTGTGTTGTACACGAAAGAAACTAACTCTGCTGGGGACAAGACATGAGGAAGATGGACAAGAGGAAGTGGCAGACTATAAAGCTCATAAATTGACGTAGCATTCCAGACTTACCTTGAAGGATGACTAGGCTTTATCTGGAGAAGAAATTTTTTAAATGTATTTCAGGAAAAGAATAGCACATGCAAATACAAAGAGCATGATAGATGAGAAAGGGAGCTGCCTGGGAGACAGGGAAAGGATTTGTTGAGTGGTTCTCAAGGTTCGGCTGAGGCTAAAAACCTTACATGTGTAATAGCACTGATCTACAAGTCTATTTGATTTTTCTTCAGTTGTCCTTGACAGTCTGGCAACGGAAGCAGAAGTAAAGACAGCAAAATTGAATGTGCTTCAGAGAGAAGAGGACAAGAAGGAAAAAAGAGAAAGACAGAATGCACAAGATGCTGTCTCCTCATTTCCTACGGCCCAACCCACTCACCAGTTTGCAGCCCAGTTCTTCGTGCCAGTATCTCCAGAAGAGTAGAGGAATGGAGATTGCGTGGATAGTGCCCCATTCAGTGAATCCTTCACTTATCCTTAAACAAACACTCTTCCATTACAAAAAACAATACCAACAATATAGCAAACTAAGTAAAGATGAGTGGTAGAAATAAACCAGTAGAAAAGCAGAAAGATGGAACAGAAGCCACCGGTGAAGTTGTATCACAGTGCTACGTGCAAATATTTAGCTGAAAATGATCACTTTGTCTGCTTCTCTGACCCACTATTGGAGATTCCCAGTATCATTCCTATTTCTGCCAGAGTCCATAGGTTCTATCGAGTCAGAGATTGTGTTTTTATGGGGGCTGATTCCATCTGTGTGTTCCCAACTACTGCCTCAGGGTACAGCCGCTCCATAACAAGAAATCCAAGAATGGGTTTTGGTTGGCTATTTTTTATGAGTTTATTTTATCATTGCACAATAACCCTAAAAAATTAAATGTGAGTTTAATTTTATCAGCAGTATAGACATAAATTCATGTAATATAAGAGAACATGCCACACATGTATTTACACATGCATAAATCTATCTGAGGAGAGAAAGAGAAAGATCAGTTTTCTTTCTTTATTACTTGTGTACCTATTAGGCCTTATATAGAAAGAAAATTCAGTTCTGCAACTCTTCTATAATACTGTTTAATTGAAAAATATTTACATTCTATTAAATGGGCATTTATATCATTGAAACATTTTTATAAGGAAAATAAGCCCCAGAGAGTAGATGACTTGAAATACAAGTGTAATTCCCTCTGTTCTACCGTTTTTCTTACCAGTAAAACACAATCCCTCCCCTTTCATCATATTTACTACTGCATAAATCAGTGTAACTGGAGTCAGTTAATAAACTTTCACAGCCAAAGGTCTCACACTGAAGTCCATAACCTACAAATATTTGCTCTATAAAATATGACAGATAGGGAAAGTTAGGTAGAACCGACAGCAACATATGATCCTAGTCCTTACATTCTATCAAACAACTTTATTTACAATTGCCAGTACAAATTAACCTTCACTATAGTAACGTTTCTTCAATCTAAGGATAGTATTTCATGAAAATATTTTTAGTAGTAAAGTAAAATTGAATTTAACTGAATCTTAATAGTGTGGTTAGGTTTATTAGATTGCACAATGAAATAATGTCCTTTAACTTATTTTATGATGACTGTATTAAAATCAACCCTGGGTTTCATTCACAAATCAACCATAATATCATTTTAATATCATTTGCCCAAGATTTCCACTAGTACAAACATGACTTACTTTAAATGTCTTTGAAGGAAGAGGGACCAAAATGGACATTAAATAGTTTTTCTTCCAAACAAAATGATAGCTTTAAAGAAAAGCCAACATCAGAATCAAAAAGCTCTTATTTAACTACTACAAGTATGTATCTTTTAAAATGTAGGCAAGTTTCTCTTTAAAAAATACTACTAGAGGAAACGCTAAGTCTTTCTCTCATGCAGAAACCTGTACTTCAAAGACAAAAACATGCTAGAAAATCTCTTCATTCCTCAGTTGCTGATGCCCAAGGGAGAAGAGAAATTGGGTGGGACCTCCAGTGTCTGTCATTGATGTCTATATTCTTTGATTTAGCAAAAAAATAAATAAATAAATAAATAAATAAATAAATAAATAAATAAATAAATTGTAAAAATTTACAGTTCACACAGGACCTGGTTCTCTTCTCTCTCTTGGTCTGGGTAAGTTTTAACTCTAGAGGAGAAGTACTTGCAAAACCATTTGGCTGCAAGTTCAGACTTTGGTTTTTAACTGAGATCTACTATTAATAAAGCAAATAGTTTGATCTCTACCTGATGCTTTTGTTTACTTCCCATTTAGTTTGAAATTGAAACCCCTATACTAAACACACAGAGGGTGTCATATAATTCTTACCAGTCTAACAGAACTCTTACTCATCTTTAAATGTTTGTGTCTAGTATCACCTATTTCACTGAAGGTTTATTTGACTCCCTTGATGAAATTAATTGTTTCTCCACATGTCCCCGTGGCTGTTTGTAGACTGCTTATAGCACTTGCCCTATTTTCTCACTGGCTTACAAATAGACTCCTTAAAGTCAGAGATTATGCCTTATTTGTTTGCACTCTAAAAAATGCCTTGCATAAAACAACTGTTCAATAATCGCTTAAAATAAATTATAGAATTAATATATTCCTTAATGTTAAAATTTTAAAATTAAATAATGTGTTTATTAAGTATGAAGAGAATGACAGTCTATAAAAACGAAATCATCACATATATTCTATTTACCCAACAAATAAGAGCACACTCCTATACAGTTAAGGGTAAGCTGTTAGCCAACAGCCTTAAGGCAATGAATACATGTATACTGGGAATTTCTATGCGTTTTCTGCACTGCTAATTCTAATGTTCATAAAAAATGCATGTAACTGTTTCATTGGAAAACTCCTGACTGATATACCGAAACACTGGTTTTTGTTGGGGTTCAGACATTAATTCTGAATGCAAGCTTACATAAAGATAGGGGATGTAATGTTTAAAATAGTGTAAATGGCCATTGAGTCAAATATAAATCAGTATATGAGATAACAGAATAAAGAAAAATTGCAGAAGGCTTCAAACAGCTAACAGGCTTCCTTGTGGCAATTCATACTCCAATGTGTTTGAAAAACATCAAAGTACAACTTAATTGGTCTGGGAGACATTCATTCACCTCATTTAACAAATATTTACTGAACACCAACTACACGCCTGATCCTCTGCAGGGCAACGAATGTAACACAGTGTGACATAATAGACACAATCCCCATCCTCATTGAGGTTACAATCAGAACAGGGAGTCAGATATCAAACAGATGACCAAGCAAATACAATCATGAATAAGTGCTGCCCGGGAAAAAGTGGGTGGGGTGAAAGATAATGCTCTAGGTAAAGACAACAGTCTGCATGAATATTCTCAATCAGGAAAGAACTACAACTGAAGAAACAGTACAGACTGCTGGAGCAGAGTTGGCCATGAAGAGAGGGATGTGAGAGGAAGCTGGAAGGATGGATGGAAGCCATAGCACCTCAGGCCTGGCCATACTAATTATTTGGATTTGCATTCTAAGAATAATGCAAAGAAAAGAGTTAAGCAAGGAATTACATTATCAGATCTATTCTGACATCTAACTCATGCTAAATACCATAGCAAATTTAGTATGTTTAGATATATTATAAAACATAAAATATATTTCTCCCGAATATAGCAATGTTAAACAAAATAATGGAATATAAGATTCAAACTATAATGAGTCAATGGTATGTCTGATTGTATTTCTGTGCTCAAAGTAAAAAGGTTTATACATTAAGCTGTAAACAAGTGATAACTATTGTGCTGCTTACTAAAATCTCAGGAGTGTTAAGATTAAAAAGGGATATAAGTAGAAGGCAGGTCACTTCTAATTCAAGACAGGTCACTTCCAATTCAAACTGCATATTCTGTTTCTAAGTAACTTATAAATTTAATAAAAATCAAACATGAAATAAGAATTAAACTTTTTTTTACAATGGCAACAAGCCTAAAAATAAGTAATCTTTAAAATATTTCCAAGCCACTTGTAGATTAGTTCAGCTAACACAGGTAGTGATAAAAGTAGGTTCAGTATATTGATTCCTAATTTAAGAATCTACACAGTGTCCAATTTCCTGATAAAGTCAAAAATCCTATGGCTATCATTCAAGATCTTCTGGAATCTATACTGAACTACATATCCTCTTTCAAAACTGTGACCCTACATACTCATGAAAACTATCGCCTTCCTTACCTTTATCAAAATACCCTATGTCTTCATTCATCTAATCTCCTAATTATTTCTGTTTTTAAGGCCCAAATGAGCTATATCTGCTTTATTCAGCCATTTGTTATATTGTTCTGATGCTTCCTAAGAATTATAAAAGATTTATACCCTCGCTATAAATCTGCACAGTGTTTTAAATGTATGTGTGTGTAAAAGATACATACATATGTACACATAGTTTTTTCATCTAAAAATGAGTATAGCAACATAATTTTTAGGATTTTAAATGAACTAATGCATAAGATTAAACAGTAAGTGCTCAATGAGTATTATACATTACAACTAGATATCATAGCCACTAAAATCATACCTATACACTCATTTTGACAAAATCTCTCACTATTTCATTCAACAAATATTTATCAAGCATGTCCTATGTCCCTAGCCCTATGCATAAGATTGTAATGAACAAGATAAATTAGATTCATCCCTCATAAAACATTAAACAAGTAAATACACAAACAAAAAATTACATCTTGTAGCAAGTATTAAAAAAGAAATAAACATTTATGGAAACTCTGCTGGCAACACATGATTATATCCCTAGCAAAACATCTGTAAATAGCTGTACATATCCATTGAACTTTCTTAAAATGTTTTAAAAAATTGAGTTAATATAGAAAACTGACACCTATTTAACTAAATTTTATTTCAGCATTAAAAGAGTTAAAAATTACAGATAAAGACATCTACATCTGTTTCATAGATGTTTAAGCTCTACTTCATTTGAAAGAAAAATAAAGTTTTCTTATACTAAACTTGTGGTGCAGAAAGTCTTCCTTAGAGATGGGCAGACAATGAAATCTTGGAAGATCCTTTTGCAAAATACTCCTGCTATGGTATGGGTTGTTCGTATTTGTCCCCCCAAAATTCATATGTTAGAACCTAAGACCCAACGTGACAGTATTACGAGAAGGTAACTTTAGGAAGTGATTGAGTCATGAGGGCACTGCCCTCACAAATGGGATTAGAACCCTTATAAATTATCTCTAGGGAAAAAGCTGGGCCCCTTTTTGCCCTTCCACTTTCCACCAGTGAGGACACAGTATTCAGCCTTCTGCCATGCAAGGATGCAGCAACATTAGGCACCGTCTTGGAAGCAGAGTAGCCCTCACCAGGCATCAAATCTTCTCATGCCTTGATATTGAACTTCCCAGCCTCCAGAACTGTTAGCAATAAGTTTATTTTATGAACCACCTACTCGCAGATATTTTGTAATGCAGAACAAATGGACTAAGACAATCCCAAAGAGGTAGGTCTGAAAACTGAAGTTGTTGCCAAATAATCAATGGCCTCTGATAGTGAACGAAATGTGCACTCAAGTAAACATTTAGGTTGATGAACTTAAACATCCTAGCCAATTCTTTCTCAAGAATCTATTTCTTAACTATTTTCTATTTCTAACATAACTCTCCATTTAAATGCCATATTTTGTTTTACCTATTTTGTATGAAAGTGATACACTGGAAGAAAATCCTGTTCTCTCTACATGCTAAAATTTAATTACATTCAAGCACCACTTAAACTCTCATAGAAATAAAGCATTATATTTCCTGCTTCTTCTTTTTTTCCTTTTTTTCATTTGAAAACCTACCTTGACTCATTTTGTTACCCCTTCTCTGTGTTTGTATTTAAGTGGGGAGGCAGCAAGCAGTGGAGACAGAGATTTAGACTGTCAATCATTCTGTTCACTCAGAGTTTAAGTGTTCTGTTTGTTGTCTCCTGGGAGAGTAACATCCATAGTAACAAATGTAAATGCATTTACTTTAGGGCTATTTTAATAGCCATCAGTGGAGGGGGCAGGGGGAATTCTATATAGGACGAAGTCTCTCTAGGCACTAGGGATCACCAGTAATTTCCTCTTTGAATACTAATGGCTAAAGTTTCATCATGCTGAAGTTTGATACACATTAAGCAGTCAAACACATATTTAGCATCTCTATAAAATATCACCCCACCGTCTACCTTCACAGCCCTAAAAATACAGCCTGTATTGTTCACACAGACAAACTGCCCCACGTTATCTAGATGAGTATTTCATCATTCATGCTTTGACTCTTCCAACCACCACCATTTGTTACAGAAACCATTTAAAACAAAAAAATAAAACCAGTCATTGCTTGGTGGTAGTTTTAGTAAGGACAACCAATCTATCTATAAGGATTCCTTGGAGGAGTGACCATGAAGAAGAGCTAGACCGGAAACACAAATGTCTTTCTAGAGAGGAGGCAGAGACTTACATAATGCACATAAGAGTGTCTAAAAAACCTGCAGTTCTAGAATAAGAGGACTTATTTATTTTAAAAAGATTTAGTTATTCTGTAGGTGTCTAATTTGTTTTATGTCATTAATAAGCTAAAACAAGTTACTTTTTTAATGTAGGCCATACACAAGGAGTACTACTTCATATACACAGTGTTTTTAACTATAATAATCCCTCATTATTTAATGTACACCATGTGCTTTATGTGAAATATATTTTAATCTTCAAATAATTCTATTATAATCTTCATTTTACAGATGAGGACACTGAGAAGTAAGTTGTTAAATAATTTGCCCTAGGAGGTGGGACAGTCATAATTTCAATCTAGGTTTGCCTGAAGGAAAACTCCAAGTCTTAACTCCACTGACTCTCTGTAATTGGGGCTCATCAATTTTAGGTTGATCCTCAAAATAACTTTGGATATACAGTGGATGTTACTGCTGTAAGCACAATCTAGACACCAAGACTATGGACATGTTCAGAGAAATACATACATGCACATATACACATGTACACATACACACACCACACATTATAATTTACCCTTTAATAAAACTAATGTTTAAGTTTCACTATGAAGTATCTAGATAAACCTCGAAAACAGAACCTTACAGAGATAACAGAGAGTATAAGGGAGCTGAAAATACTTTTATCTTAAGTGAATCCTCAATTTATTAAAATGTAGTACCACAGTGAATACGTGTTTTAATAATTTTAACCCTCTCTCATAAAGATCTAAAGAGGCAATGTAAGGACACAGTGGCTCTATTTGCTGCAGTACTTAGTTTGTGCTCTTGTACTATAAGAACAAATGCTAATTACTGTTCAACCCTAATGCTAATCTCAGCATCTGCTAATTAAAAGATCACATCTTCTGCAAAATCAGCATTACCATTCAAATGAAAACATTAATCAGTTTGAAAAATCCAAAATCAATCAGCTGAAAGGAGAAAGTTGTAGGCCTCCAACGAATTGATAACAGCACAAACTCAGGAGTGCAAAAGAGCAAGTGTCAACTTTTGTGTCTCAGCAACACAGACTCACACTGTTACAAAAGTTACCCAGCAATCTACCGTATTGTGTTTCAATATTTCACCCTAACCATTTCACTACATATGATGTTTATATGCAAAATTACAATATCACCTGGCTCCTAAAAGGGCCTTGTTTTAAATTTAACGTACCAGAGATGTGATTACCGACCAGATTTTCAAAGTGGATGTTGCAGCGTTTTTCAAAACCGGTGCAAAACTTCATGAGATAATTCCAGAATACTAATAACTGCAGAGAAGCTCAGTTGTATTAATTATTTTACAGCTAATTTTTTGCTTTTTCAAAGCTAACCAATAGTTCTATCTTTTGTGGTCCTTATCAGTATTCAGAACACCCAAAGTGCAGACTGGAGTTATATTTCAGGGTCAAATCAAAGGAGTCTTTTTTCTCAGATTCCCTCATGGAGCTGTCAGAGACAAAAGATTTAGATTTTGTTCATGATGATCTCTTCTGTCACATTTCATGCTCCTCCTTGTGTTAAAGAATAAGGACTAACAGAAATCTTCTCTGTGTAGCAAAACACAGCAAACATAGCTCTGTTAGCCAAAGGAATATTTAAACAACCAACAGAAACCCAGGACCAAAACACTAAGAATTGTCCCTTATGTATGGATAAAATATGGCAATATAAAAATATTTCATTTAATGCTACTTAAAATTGAAAGGATTTAATGTACATAGAATTTCCTACAGCCACAATGAATATATATACTTGGAAAATGTGAAGATTCCTAGCATTTTCAAAATCTCATTGCTAACTACTCATGCATTAAAAGAAAACACTATAGGGAAAATAAACTTAAGTGAACTCTTGCTGCAACAACAATAATGTAAAATATAAAAATATGAATTGGGACCACCACTGTGAAGGAGTAAATAAAGTTTCTTTTCATTTTGAAAAATAAATGAGTAAACATTACACGTGAATTCACATGCAGAGCAAAAGATATTAATGTAATAATATCTGAAATAGGAAGTAAAATTCATAGCCTTATTTATTTAAAAAGATAGAAAGAACTCAGGCCCAGATAGATTTACAATAATGATTTCATCAGGCAGACAAATAGTTTTGATATATACCATGCCGAGAAAACTTAGCTCTAATTCACTTTATTGAATTAAGAAATGAATAACAACTTCATGTGACAATTATATTTCAAAGAAATTATTACTGAAATTTACTGTATTTTCCTTAAAGTTAATAAGGCAGACAACATGAGCCTATATATCTTACACTGACCTCTACTTATGGAGGCTAAAAATAATTAAAGATAGTTTGTAATCATAATATTGATACATACTCATAAAAAATGTATTTCATACATATAACCTTAGAAAAATCTTATTGGAATAACATTGAGGGGGAGGAACAAAAAAAGAAATAAAAGAATAATATTCATATGTGGTAAAGAGTTTTTCCATCTAATACCAAAAAATAAACAAGAAGAGTTTTGAATGGTATAAATTTTTATCACTATGATACACAGAGTAGAAAAATGGCCAAGATGGTCACCAAACAAAAAGCTCCAGGGTGTCTCACCTGTGATCACATTACAAAGAGAAGGATTCACTCTCTCGTGCTTAGAAACACTGATAAACAGGCAGGGCACGGTGACTTAAGCCTGTAACCCCAGCACTGTGGGAAGCCGAGGCGGGTGGATCACTTGAGGTCAGGAGTTCGAGACCAGCCTGGCCAACATGGTGAAACCCCGTCTCTACTAAAAATACAAAAATTAGCCAGGTGTAGTGGCAGGTGCCTGTAATCCCAGGTACTCAGGAGGTTGAGACAGGAGAATCGCTTGAACCCAGGAGGTGGAGGTTGAAGTGAGCTGAGATAGAGCCACTGTACTCCAGCCTGGGCAACACAGCAAGACTCCATCTCAAAAAAAAAAAAAAAAAAAAGAAAAGAAAGAAAAAAAAAAAAGAAAAGGAAAGGAAAGGAAGAAAGAAAAGAAAAGACAAAAGAAAAAACAAAACAAAACAAAACAAAACACTGATAAAGAAAATACATATAGAAAATAAATGGTCTCTCAGGAGAAAACTCACTGGATCCAAAGTTGACAGAAGCTGATATACATAAATGGAATGTGACCTTATTAATTTACAAATAACCTTCACAGGAACCAGGATATTAGGGGTCCCACCTTCTAGTCCATTCTCTTCCTAAAAGCTGGCTTCAGAGAAGTCAAATAAACATGGAAATAGAACAAAGGGGAATTAACTAACTCAAGTACTTAATGGCTTCCATAGGTTAGTCAAGTGCTGTTCTTAGCCAATAGGAGCAGGATTTATTTTCTATACATCCACAGTTAACTAGCTCTTATTTTGAGTGACGCATTATTCTTTCAGGTTTGGTGATACTCCAATCCAGTCCTAGGAAAGCACCTGGCCTGGGAGTAATTACAGACCTATGCTTTTTCTATCCTATGCCCATCTCACTGTTTATGGGATTTGTAGTTTGCTTCTTTCTCACTTCTGTAAGCAATGCTTTAGTCAAAAACTCTAATACACTACAGTATCATTCTGAACTATAAACATTATAATTTGTAAAGCTTATAATCAATAACATAGCCAGAAAAGATGTGTTAATTTAAAAATTGGCCAAATTATAAGTTTATACTACAAAAAAGAATTAGCAATCAACCAGTTCTCAACCCTTTCTTAATTATCACAAATATAGGGTAAAAACATAGTGCAGTTGAGTACTTTCATTTAATACGTATCTACTGGGTACAAATTGTAGATCAGCAAGGCACATTTTTGCAGTGAGGATTGGGAGGCTGGAGGACGTAACATTTACTGAGTGTCATCTACTTATCGCTCTACTAGACAAACAAGGAGGTAGTTTCTCATTTATTTCTTATAGCCTTAAAGTAGATACAGTGGTCTATATGTGCACAAGAGAAAAGAGGCTCATTTCCATCTCTTCTGGGACCTTGTTTGGTTGGTTGTCTTGTTTTGCTCATGTTTTCACTTCTGGCCAACTTCATGCAACTCATAATCACATTCAAGCATCTCATATCTTGAAAGAGCAAATGAGCAAGACAGTAAACAAAAACCAAACTTCACAGCTGTCTATGATTCTTGTTTGCACACTGCCAAAACCTTCCTTTTTTCCTTTCTCAACCGATGGGGAAATAATTTACACCTGCTGTCCGCTACTACCCCTCATTCAGTCATCAACCTACTGCAGTCGTCTTTCAGTTAACACTACCCTTAACTAAAACTGCTCTATAAAACAACACCCATTACACTTGAACAATAACTTCTGAAACACTTTCTTTACTTCTATTTTAAGCTCCAAGCTGTCTGACCATCCCTCCAGGCTCACTGACCATAAAATATCAGAGTTCTCCATGGCTTTCTCCTTGGCCATATTCTACGCCCATTCTTTCTGCTTCCTCCTAGAAACGTAAACCATATATTTGGTCTCAACCTGATAGAGTTAGGCTGTGTCCCCATCCAAATCTCAACTTGAATTTTATCTACCTGAATTAAAAGGTTGTGGGAGGGACCCAGGGGAGGTAACTGAATCACGGGGGCCGAACTTTCCCATGCTATTCTCGTGATAGTGAATGAGTCTCATGAGACCTGATAGGTTTATCAGATGTTTCCACTTTTGCTTATTCCTCATTTTATCTTGCTACCACCATGTAACATGTGCCTTTTGCCTCCCACCATGATTCTGAGGCCGCCCTAGTCATGTGGAACTGTAAGTCCAATTAAACTTGTTTTTCTTCCCAGTCTCAGGTATGTCTTTATCAGCAGTATAAAAATGGACTAACATACAACTTCTGCCCGAAGGTGCCAAAATCTATACCTCTACTCCAATTCTACCTCTAAGCTATATCCAGCCTATATCCACTTGTAGGGGATAGAAATGTCCTACGTTGAGAGTAATATCTCTCCCTTTCCCATCAATTTTTTCATAATCTTCTAAGACCACAAAATGACATCACCATCCTCTCTATCCCCCAAGTAAGTGAGCTATAAATTAACCTAGACTACTTTACCTTTATTGTCCATCTTTAATTTAGTCATAGATTACTGAAGATTTCCTTAGAACCTTATACATCCAGTAGACACTCCCACTGTTTCCATGGCTACTACTTGGTTAGGTCCATCAAGGCCCAGAATTAGGCTCTACCTACCTTTCTAGCTTTAATCCTCAGAATTCTTGAGTCTTCCTAAAAACTTGTAGAGCACACACACACACACACACACACGACTTTTATTTCCTTATTCATGTCCTTACCATTTATACATTTATTTCATTTATCCATTTCATTAAATGTTCTGTTAACATGTTTGTATTCAACTTCCCTGTACATATTGACATCCTTCAAGTCTTTGTTCAAATGTCACCTTCTCAATGAAGCCTCCTCGACTGCCTGTTTAATAGAACAAGCTGCCTTCTATGCCCCCCACTCAGTCTCAATCCTTTCATACTGCTCTTCTTCTTTCTTCCATAGGACCTATTACCTTCTTCATCAATCTGCCAAGGCAGAAAGAAGGAAAAAAAGTAATGGTAGAAAAGTAGGGCAAACCATGGTCTTAAAAAGCAGAGGAAGGTAGAATTTCTAAAAGGCAGATTTAAAAAAAGAAAAGAGTAACTGTAGAAATGTTACCTACCTACTTCAATCATTCAAATGCCTACGTAGATGGCACAGTTCTAAGTAAATGTATGTGGAAGCTCTTAAACAAAACCTAAGTTTAATACCTTAAATTATATTAGATGATATTATTATTACTAGGGAAATACTACATTTTCATTAATGTAGTCAAATAAACTGGATAATAATTTTTTCCTATTGAATTTTAGTAGTAATTACAATATAAGTAAATCTGTTTGATAAGTCTGTACAAATATTCAAGCACATAATTCTGCAACAGAACTATATTATAGAGTCACTGAGGTATCATCACTAACTACATCTAAGCTGGCATGGAGGCAAGAAAACTATGAGTCCGATTACAATGTTGGGTAAGTCAAAGTCCTGATGACAGTATAGCATTGCCTCCCACTTTGGCTATATTCTGGCAAACATCCTCATAAAGCTGAGGGCTTATTTCTAACATCATGTTGTGAGTGTCTTTACCTACATAATAATTACCTTAAAGCACATTTTCTATGTTCCAGGCACTGTTCGAAACAGTTTACATGTCTTACATGACTTAATCCTTTTAACAATCCTGTGACAATAATAATAATAGCAAGTGCTATTACTACCCCACTTTAAAAATGTGTAAGCTTGTTCTTCCAAAGTGGCATTGTTAGGGCTGGGCAAGGTGGCTCACACCTGTAATTCCAGCACTTTGGGAGGCCAAGGAAGGTGGATCGCTTGAGGTCAGGAGTTTGAGACCAGTGTGGCCAACATGGTGAAACCCTGTCTTTATTGAAAATACAAAAATTAGCCAGGTGTGGTGGCACACGCCTGTAATCCCAGCTACTTGGGAGGCTGAGGCAGGAGAATTCCTTGAACCTCGGAGGTGGAGGTTGCAGTGAGCCAAGCTGACGCCATTGCACCCCAATCTGGGCAACAGAAACAAAACTTTGTCTCAAAAAAAAAAAAAAAAAAAAAAAATGAAGTGACATTGTTGGTCACTGGTAAAGTTGGAATTCAAACTTAAGAAAATGAGCTCCAAAATTGATATTCTGTCTCTTTACAGCACTTGGATAGTTGGCTTAAATCCAAATAAAAAATGCAATATAATATAAGCTTAAAAATGTGATCATTTACTCTTTAACAAGAATGATTCTGAGTGCTTCATATGCATCCAAACATTTGACCTTGACAGCAATTCCAGAAGGGAGATATAACAATTCTCTCCACTGTCTTCAGAATAGGAGACTGAGGCTCGTGGAGGTTAAGTACTTGCACAAGGCCAAACCTGTTTACAATTCTCCTAATATATCTGTCTAGTAACACTTCCCCACACACTGCCTCCTTTGTTTCTTTATGCTAAGCTAGTGGTCTCATTCTAGCATTGTAATATTATGGAATCATAATTACCTCCTCAGCATTATATGCTGAAATACACTCCTCCCAAGGTACTGTAATTGCAATGCAGGTATCTGATACCATGGATACCTTTTATTAATTTATATTTAGTACTTACCATGTGCCAGGAAGTTGGTTGGACCCAAAGGATAAAATGAAGAACATTGATACCACCCCTCGACGTCTTATTTATTTATGGGAAATAAAGCAAGTAAATAGACACTTACAGAAAGCCCTGATAAGCACTGCGGCAAGGGAAGTGTAGTTGCTAAGGAAATGCACAGAAGCACCTTACCTAGATCTGGGGGAGGCAATGACTAATCTGGGCCCTAAATGAAAAGTCTGAAACAGCCAGGTGAAGAAGGAAGATGGAGATGTAGAAATAAACTACAGTGTTCTCAAAGAAAGAAAAGAATGAAGATGCAACACTGAGAGGTTGGTTGTGCTCCTTCCCTACACTCCACCCCTACAACCCCTAGAAGTATTTCCCTGGGGGAATTGCTAGTCAGCCTTTGGTCTCTTCATCCATCAAACCCTCTCACCTGGAGACATAGGATGTCTTCCAATTTCTGTTTCTGCCTCACTCAATTGCCAGTGACATCTGAAAGTATAACATGAGCATAAGTCCGGAATATGAACATTGCTAAATCCAAAAAATAAAATTCGTATGCAATAATATCAAGTGAGGTCACATGGATTTAGTTTTATGACAACCAACTGACATTTTGGCATGCCTGGGTCTACTATTTCCTCACAGACTTTTTTCTGTTGATCTTCATTGTTGATCTACTCCAAAAAAATTGGACTTCCACCTCAATTTACTTGTCTAACACAATAATTCATTAGTGGTATGTTACAGGGCCACCCTCGCTACAAGGGTGTCTGGAAGAGCAAGTAATTTTTTTTTAAATTAAATTGCACTTTTATTTTCTTTTTATTTATTTATGTATTTATTTACTTTTTATTATACTTTAAGTTCTAGGGTACATGTGCATAACGTGCAGGTTTGTTACATATGTATACTTGTGCCATGTTGGTGTGCTGCACCCATCAACTCGTCACCACCCATCAATTCGTCATTTATATCAGGTATAATTCCCAATGCAATCCCTCCCCCCTCCCCCCTCCCCATGATAGGCCCCAATGTGTGATGTTCCCCTTCCCAAGTCCAAGTGATCTCATTGTTCAGTTCCCACCTATGAGTGAGAACATGCGGTGTTTGGTTTTCTGTTCTTGTGATAGTTTGCTAAGAATGATGGTTTCCAGCTGCATCCATGTCCCTACAAAGGACGCAAACTCATCCTTTTTTATGGCTGCATAACATTCCATGGTGTATATGTGCCACATTTTCTTAATCCAGTCTGTCACAGATGGACATGTGGGTTGATTCCAAGACTTTGCTATTGTGAATAGTGCCGCAATAAACATATGTGTGCATGTGTCTTTATAGCAGTATGACTTATAATCCTTTGGGTATATATCCAGTAATGGGATGGCTGGGTCATATGGTACTTCTAGTTCTAGATCCTTGAGGAATCGCCATACTGTTTTCCATAATGGTTGAACTAGTTTACAATCCCACCAACAGTGTAAAAGTGTTCCTATTTCTCCACATCCTCTCCAGCACCTGTTGTTTCCTGACTTTTTAATGATTGCCATTCTAACTGGTGTGAGATGGTATCTCATTGTGGTTTTGATTTGCATTTCTCTGATGGCCAGTGATGATGAGCATTTTTTCATGTGTCTGTTGGCTGTATGAATGTCTTCTTTTGAGAAATGTCTGTTCATATCCTTTGCCCACTTTTTGATGGGGTTGTTTGTTTTTTTTCTTGTAAATTTGTTTGAGTTCTTTGTAGATTCTGGATATTAGCCCTTTGTCAGATGAGTAGATTGCAAAAATTTTCTCCCATTCTGTAGGTTGCCTGTTCACTCTGATGGTAGTTTCTTTTGCTGTGCAGAAGCTCTTTAGTTTAATTAGATCCCATTTGTCAATTTTGGCTTTTAGAGCAAGTAATTTTTAAATAAGTATAGTAAGTCCTGCTTGGACTAGATGCTTGCACTGGACAAAAATCTGACAGACTGTGGCCAAGCCACCTTACCTGGTTTTTATCAGCCCTTTTCCCCAGAAAGCTGAGATTCAAATTTTAGAGAATGAACTGCAAGTTTGATTAGCTTATATTATTAGCCAAATCAGGATATGAACTCCTAATTAGTGCTCTGTAATATATTGTCAAATGGTTAAGTTATACTACTATAAAACTCATACATGATAGGTGGATGAGATAAACAGTAATTTGTATTTTTTTTTTGTAAACATAAGCCACAGGCCACGCACAGTAGCTCACACTTATCATTCCACTACTTTGGGAGGCCGAAGCAGGAGGATCACTTGAGGCCAGAGTTCAAGACCAGCCTGGGCAACGTAGTAAGACCTCATCTCTACAAAAAATAAAATAAATAAATGAATAAAAATTAAAAATAACATAACCCCCAAATCAAAGAAACACACTCAGAATGAAAGGATTAAATAAATTGGGAAGAATCCATCTCTCCTTTCAATTTCTTAATAACTTTTGCAATCAACTCCACATTACTAAGTCAGAAATAATAGGGAAAGGCTGCAGCACGTGGAACACTTATAGCTGCGATGTCTACTAAGCACTGTTTCATCTTAATTAAACCAAGACTAATCTTGACAATCAGAAAGAACTCAAGTGTAATACAGTAACAATAATAATAATTGTAGTAGAATGGCTGCCAGCCATGGAGCACTCCCTATGTGCCAAGAACTGTGTTAAGGGCTTCTAGCAGACAGTCGTGATTGCTTACCATCACTAAGCAAGAGAACCTTCATTTTATTCACCATCACAATGTGCTTCTTTTAAAATTACTTGCTTTCCAGACACCCTTGTAGCTACGGTGGCCCTATAACATTACACTGATGAAAGATACATGGCATTCCAGCTTTAAGATATTTTTGAATCCTTATGGTTAGAACCATGTAAAGATCAGATACTGAAAAACGTTTTTCTAAAGTACATTCTGTCTATCTATATAATATGTATATACGTGTGTGTGTGTGTTTGTGTGTGTGTGTGTGTATATATATATATACTTAAGAGACAGGGTCTCACTCTGTCATCCAGGCTGGAGCTCACAATCTCATCTCACTGCAGCCTGCAGCCTCAAGTTCCAGGGCTCAAGTGATCCTCCAGCCTCAGCCACTCAAGTAGCTGGGACTACAGACACATGCCACCATACCCAGCTAATTTTTTAATTTTTTTTTTTTTTTTTTTTAGAGATAGGAGCTTGCTGTGTTGCCCAGGCTAGTCTCAAACTCCTGGGCTTTGGTGATCATCTCACCTTGGCCTCCCAAATTGCTAGAATTATAGTCATGTGCCACCATGTCCAGCCTAAAGTTTGACTCACAGGGTCACTTAATATAAGCCTGACTTCTTTTCACATATTTACAAAATTAAAGTTACCCAATACAGGATTAAAAGAAAACAGTGTTTAAAAAAGCAATACTTCCAGAGTTACTCTGAAGGGTATGATGTATACTATGTTAAAATTCAAATCTAAAAAAAATCCTTGCTAGCCCCAAATTTAAGTTCTATCAAAACAATGCAATAAAGCTAATAATGCCCAGATAGGGCTACCAAAGTAATTACTTTCATTGACTTATCAATAATTATTTAGAAGTTTTACTTCAAAAAGGTGCTATCTATACAACTCATTTGGTATAGGTTATTTTAAAAGCATTCATTATTCATAAACAAGTAAATAAGGCTTAGGTAAGCACATAAGCAAAGACAGAAACACAGGAAATGCTGAGCCAATTGGGCAAACCCAAGCCAATTGGGCTGAGTGAGAGTTAAGAATGTCCTGGAGCCACTTTAAAATAATCAATGCCTGGGCCTATAGGCTAGAAGATCACAGCCCTCACCTTTACGCCCCTTGCTTTTTCTCTACATCACAGCCTCTCTCAAGTAAAAGACTGTGCTGTAGCTGTCCATGTGCCAGATACAATATTCAGCTGAAGCACACAAGGATAAGTAAGAGACCAGGCGTGGTGGCTCACACCTGGAATCTCAGCACTGTGGGAGGCTGAGGCGGAGTTTGAAACCAGCCTGGCCAACATGGTGAAACCCCATCTCTACTAAAAGTACAAAAATTAGCAGGGCATGGTGGTGGGTTCCTGTAGTCCCAGCTACTTGGGAGGCTGAGGCAGGAGAACTGCTTGAACCTGGGAGACAGAGTTTGCAGTGAGCCCAGACTGTGCCATTGCACTTTTTAACTACTGTTGACAAAATAAGAGAGACTTAATTTATGCTGCAGTATAAGTTCAGACATAAAGACAAATTTCTCCACATAATGGGTTGTTAAATATGTTAAGGACTAAGGAAGCTCTTTTACAAATAATTCAAATTTTCATCTGTCATGGTCTGCTCTTCTTAAAGGTCTTCTCGGTCTAGTTTTAATCTAGAACATCTACATTTTAGCGCTTCCTACTCTGTACTATATCAATAGTGGTTATTGCGATTGACGACACTGATGAGCTCTATAACTTTCATAGTATTAAGGATCTAAACATCAAATTAGAATATGGAACTTCATTCTGTGTCCACAACCACACAGAAATGTGGAATGCATCATGCTACTGAGATCACTGAAATGGGGTAAAAATAAAATGTTAACATCAGTAACATTTAATGATTTCCTAAAATAGTAATGATATTCCTTTTCTCAAATGGTAACATTCAAAAATGTACTTCAGAATAAGAAGAAAAGGACATCGTCATTCTCATAGCATCAGAGGTTTGTTAAATTCTGTCATTACTTTTGAAAAAGTCAGTTAATAGCAAAACTTATCAACTTTACATAGTTACAGCTATGAATCACTCCACATTTTAAAAGACTCCTACATTAATGGAAATGCTGGTGAAATTTGAACAAGATCTGCAATTCAGTTAATAGAATTTTATGAATGTTAAATTTTCAGATTTTGATAAGTGGACTGCAGTTAGGTAAATGGTAATATCAGAAGCGGATAACTAAGGAGTATACAGGAATTCTTTGTACTATTTTTGCAACTTTTATCTAAGTCAACAACTGATCCAAAATAAAACGTTTAAAACAATCCCTAGTTCTTTTAACACAAAATTTCATAGTAGCAGTCTAAGCAGCCCAGATGCTACAGAGCATTAACAATGACCATTTCAAACATTCAAAGTTTTAGAATATCAGCAGAATGCAGCGTATGTCGACTGTGTTTAACAATAATGGCTTATTACCCTATGATTTTTGACAAAAGAATAGTTTTAAAAGATGGATCCATGAATGATAAATGAAATTTTAAGTGATATATTTGAATGCGGGAGGAAAAACATTGTATTTCATTAGTTATAAAATTCGACAGTCAGCTCAGTCAAGGAAAAAATTTAAAAACAGATCATTCTTTGCCATTATGACTTTGATATAACTCTCAGAGATCAGAGATAAGAAATACACTATGAGAAAATGAGGGCTGGGCACCATGGCTTATACCCATAATCCAGCACTTTGGGAGGCCAAGGTAGGAGGGTCACTTGAGCCCAGGAGTTCAAGGCCAGCCTGGGAAACGTAGGGAGACACTATCTCCACAAAAAAAAAAAAAAAAAAAAAAAAAAAAAATTAAAACTTAGCCAGTCATGGTGGTGCACACCTACAGTCCCACAAACTTGGGAAGCTGAGGTGGGAGAATTGCTTCAGCCCAGGAGGTTGAGACTGCCATGAGCCATGAGCAGCCCACTGCACCGAAGTTGAGACTGCAGTGAGCCATGATCAGATCTCTGCACTCCAGGCTGGGTGATGAAGACCCTGTCTCAAAAGAAAAAAAAAAAAAAAAAGGCGGTGCCAGAAAAAATGACAAAAAACCTCCAAGTCATCTTCTGCAGACATTTTTATGAAGACAAAACAAAGTGTTACCCCTTCATTCATGCAACATACATGATGATGTCCTACTATGTGCTAGGCACTATAATTCATGTTAAGCTTCAGAAAACATAACTTAAAAAGATTTCATGATCATTTAGATATAAAGCTTACTCCCAAAGCAAAGATTAATAAAAAAATTACATTCTAAATATCTAAACGAGATTAAATATGATTTCACAGCAGGATATCTTTCCCATTTATCCTTCATGAGAGTTCAAATATCTAAATTTATGAAGATAATGGCATTCCACTTATTCTGGGGATAGTAGCAAAGAGTTGGATTTTTGTAAAGAATCCATTTTCCATTAGTTTTTTTTTTTTTTTTTTTTTCTACTAACACCTAACCATCCTGAGTAGAGTGAAATTATAACTTCATGCCACATTTCCACCTGAGCAACCCTTCAGGTATTCTGCCAGGCACTTTGAAATAGAAGTAGAAACTTCTTAGGGTCTTCCTCCATCATCCCATAAAATAAGACAAATAAATAGAGATCACATATATCCTACTTTATAATTCAGAGATTACTGACCTTTGTATTTCATCTAAGGTCAAGAACCTGAAAAATATCATAAAATATCAAAATATCAAAAAAAATCATAAAATGAACTATCTTCCGCTATTCATGCCACATCAAAATATGAGTTCTGCTATTAACAACGGTAACATTAAAATAATCCCACATGTGCACAGAAAACAATAGTTTTCTGACAGTGTGGAAAGCAATGGGACATCTCAAACAAAGAAATGAACAGAGATTTTACTTGTCTCCTGTACTTCAAACTGCAATTATTTATTTGCTGTTACAAGTCCTAAAGACTGACTACTTATAGCTAAAATAAACCCACAGTGTTTTCTTTTAAAAGTTAGTCATTAATCACAGCCAATTGGATAACTATAGATTCTAAGACACCCCCTCATAATGCTAGGAGAAAGGACTATGCTAATGTCTGACGGAAGGCAGGAAAATTCTAATTGTTTAGAAATGTTAATGTTTATGATAATACTTGAACTAAAAAAAAAAAACAATAGAGAACTAAATCTAAGTTGGGCAAAGTGACTCACAGGTAACCTAAGATGAGTCATCATAAATTCTAGATGGTAATTTTTGGGGAGACAAAGACTTGGGAATGGGGAATACTCTGAGAGCTGTTACAGAAAAATGAGAACTTGAGAGCCTTTAGCAAAAGAATTCAGAGAACAAGAAGGTCAAAGCAGTGATGGAAAAGATATTAAAGAAGACAAGGAAAATATTACTGGATTTTCACGCTGACCATGGGCCAGGAAAGAAAACAGATATGGAACCAAATCCAGAGAACTTAAGGAGCTGGAGTTGAGTCACTGAAAGGAGAACAGTTTGACTGTTCACTGGGGAATCCCAAAGAAAGGACTTGGGCTCCTTAAGAATGAAGCAAGCTTAGCTCAGGAATGAAACTGGGTATCACTGAAAGGGCAGACAGAAGTAAAAATAGAGATGCCTATTCAACTGATGCTTGTTAATATACATTAATCGATGTTTTGCTAAAGTGAATAACAAAGTGGTGTTTGTAATTACTGACACATATACATCTTGACTATGGTATTGGGACTGATTTTTACACATCTTACATAATGAATCATATTTAAATCATAGTTACATGATATATGTTTATACCCCAGGACAGCACTGAGTTTGAAGAGGATGAGGGCAGGAAAAATAATGCCCCTATCAGAATAGAGACAGGAAGGTGGAGAAATGGGAAGGTTATATATTGACCCAATAGCTATATAAAACTGAATGTTTCTAAAGTTTTTGGTTTTACATTGCCCTTTAACTGTGGGGCTATCAACTCAAGGAAGATAGGTTTGGCTAGGAACCAATGAGCCCACAGTATCATCCAGGAAGCAGCACAGGTAACAACAGGATACTAAAGGAACGTGACTGTTCTCAGTCCCTAGAACCATTCGATTGCCCTTCTGCTCTGCCAGGCAGCTAAGCTGAAACTACCAGAGTACAAATTACTAAATTCCAGGATTGAATTATAATCAGAGGTTGAAATGACAAAGCTGATTTATATTTTTCTTTCCTTTTCCACCAATAAAATACAAAGCAGATCCTGGGTTAGAAGTGAGAAGACTGAAGAAGAGAATTAAGGAAGCATAAAAGAGAGATGATTTGTCCTTCCCCATTCTCCACAATGCTTGGGGTTCGTGCAGACAGGGATGGTTGGCATTACATTCAGAAGATGAAGTTTAATAAATAAGAGGACCCTCTCCTTTTGAGTACAGACTGTTTCAAGCTCCATCACCCCTACAGAAGACATCAGAAATGGTTATGTGTTGCCATCCAGTCAGAGAAGTCAGTGAGAAGGTGTCTGCCGACCCTTGGAGTCCACCATTCCTTCCCTCAGGTTCTGCCAAGGATTTCCGAATGACTGCGAGCCTAGAGTAGCATGGAGTTAGCCAGGGCGCTGAGTCTGGACCAAGTTCACAGAGAATTCAAGGAGGTGGCCTCAAGCAAGCAGTTGTGTGTTCATGTCTGCACCTCTAAGTGACCACTTATGAATTGCTAATCCTCTACTCACATACTTTAAACAACACCATCCCCTAGGCATACACTTCTTTTTCTGGCCTTAAGAAATATAAAGCCAACTTCTCTATATTTCCTCCAGAGAAAATCTGGAAGACCCAGTTTCAATTTAAATACATAAAGATACATAATGCTTTAGTAAGAAGCAATAAATTTTTAATTTGGAAACTTTTAAAAATGAAAGACCAAAATAAACCTGTGCATTTAAAGTTTTTCTGGCCACTACTACATCAAACTATAAAATTAAAGGGTGGTTCCCACATTGAAACAACATACATTTAACGGCAATGAAGACCCAAATTAAGATACATAAACACATGTTAAATATTTATGAGTTCACCCAACAAATTTTAGCTATGGGAACATAAACATATTTAAAGTTGTCTGGAAGCTGAAATAAAGAGTAAAGATAAAAGTAGTTATTGTAGTTATTAGACATGAAATTTTCATTAAATCTGATTTTGAGGCCCCAAATGGTATACATGAAAATTATTTCTGAAAATAAAAATTTAAGTATTATTTTTGAAAATAAGAATTTAACAATTTTAAAAAATCATTTCAAAAAAATTCTAATTTACCAGTATAGAAATTTTATGAATAGAAAGTGTTGATTAATTAAGCAAAGCATGAAAAATTTAAAATAAGCAGTTAACAAATACAAAGACACTTACCTAGCACTTTATAAACTCATAACTCAGAGTGCTATATTTGGAAATGTCCTCAAATCATTCCTTCACTTAAAGTCTGATCTGTTAGAATTTTGCTCTTGGAAGCCGATGGCTTGCTTCTATATTGTCGTTTCTATTGTGTTTCTCAAGGCATAGGGAAGCAGACAGAAACTGGCCAATGTAAGAATGACAAGGTAACCCAAAATGCCCAATCACTAAGTCACAGACACTCAGACACACACCCTCAACATTAGAGAAAAAAATAAAAATCAAATATGGGTTGTTACCCGATAGTGTGTGGGCAAACACCCACGATGTTGACATATAAATCTTACACACAAGTGGAGGCATTTGACCGACAGACACCACCTCTCACCAATCTGGTTCTACACCTACTTTCAAAACCACTGTGTTTCGGAAGCTGAGAGTATTGTTTCACTTCTCATTCCTCAAGCCACTGAAACAAGAGGCCAATGAGAAATCCATAAGAGAACAATTTTGCATCACTCTCTGCTTGTATTGTAGGTTGTATCTGTAACTGTAGAGAGCCCATCAAATGTACTTTCTACTCTTTCATGAGAATGCCATAATAAAAGCAAGAGAAGATAATAAAACTGTATGTATCATTTCACCCTTTTCCTTGGCAGTCTAACATGTCTCCAAAGGGAATTTCGTGAAGTGCTTCTAACCAATTTTCTATCCACCAATTAAGAAGAACCCTTTCAAAAGTTGCTTTCTGAAGAGGGTATCAATAAAACTGAGATGAGAGAGATAATCTGACTTTGAAAAAAAATCTGACAGTCATCCTTAAGAATTATTATTAGAGGTGCAAATAAAACGTTACCTTCAATCTTCATTTTCTCTATTTCCTCAATAAATAGCCTAGACAAACATCAACATGAACTGGAACAATCAGTTAACGCTGGTAATTATTACAGTTCATAGTGCTTTTCTACTGTCTTAACAATTTTCCCTGCAAACGTTCCATACATTTGACAAAAATCAGTAATTATAACCATAATATCGAACCCCTCATTACAATTCCTTTTAAACAATTAAGGACCCCTAAGAGGAAATATAAATCTAAAATCAAACTTTATTATTATGGGAAAATGATGTTGTTGGTATTGTTTCAGGAGGAAATGTATTCCCTTTGTAGTCTGGGTTTCCCTTTCTCTCTTTCTTGACTGTACACTAAGAAGACTAAAATATGGAACCTCATTCCTTACCAGTTTGGTTCCTGTACTTACATGAGTCCCTGTCATCCTTCTCACTGGCATTTCCAATGGAGCTTGAAATTAACATTTTTTCTGGCCTTATGCCTAATTTTATTTTGTTTTGTTCGTCCAGAGTTGTTTTCCTGTAGTGATTTACTTCATGCAACATTTTCCAGGAAGTCAGCATAACTACAGAAGCAAGGAGTTTGTCTTAACCAATGCTATAGAACCAAAGAGAACGAGGAATATATAAAATATTGCTTGTTATGTCTTTGTGTTTGAGATGATGGATATGCTAATTACCCTAATCTGAACACTCTATATTACATATCAACACATTGCTATGTACTCCATAAATATGTACAATTATGAATTGAAATAAAATAAAAACAAAAACATATATTTAAACTTCTCCCACGAATTACAACAGATTTAAAAGAAAAGTTAAGATAAGGTTTATGTTTGGGACCCAAAAAAAATCTTGACCAGATCACATGTTCTATTTGGACAATAAATTATCCAAGAGTATCTTAACAAGGTGTCTCAATATGAGATTAACACAAACATGAATGAGCATATAATCTAAATGAAAAGCAGAATCTAATTCAATGCTTCCAGAAGGATTAAAAAAAAAACCCAGAATTCATAAAAATAAAAATCTGAAAGGCTTCCCTGCAATTATGGTTATGATAGAGTTGGCACAGCATGGTTTTAACCACATAGAAGATTAATATTTATTTTCAACAAATGTAGCTAGAAAAATGTTATTATATCTCCTCCTTTTTTCACTGAGAGCATGCTGATTGAAATGGATTCATTTATCTAAGCTGACAGCTAGACAAAACTATATTGCAAATATTTTTTATCTCTGATTAAATAAGAACTTCCCAACATCTGGTTTGCTACAACAATTACATAAAATTATCCAAAATAAGTTTTTTGAATATGTTTAAACATGTCACAAAGTGTTTAACAGCTCTTTTAATAAACTATTCAGAAAAATAAATAAATAGTAAAGCAACTTATTGTAAAAGTATTAATTCTAATAAGAGACTCAAAAACATGGAAAAATTACCAATTCACTTTCATAGCAGTTAGGATTACAAATAAAATATGATACTTGGTTACCCAGAACAAGAACTTAAGGGTTTTTATGTCCTTTCAAAAAAAAATCTTTTCAGCTATCAAGAGAGGCTTAAAATTGTATCTCTCTCTTTTGAATACTGTAATTAGAGAGCAGACAATGTCTTATATTGAAATAGCAGTTCTTGAAGAGGACACAAATATTGACATCATATTACAAGCCTACCTTTGAAGGGCAAGTTCTCACAGGCCAAATATAAAGACACACTGATTCCTACTTCATACACCTCTACAGGTGCTTTCAGAAAACCTGGCTTCAAAATGTTCTGGAAAACTATACTATTTTATTATGTATGTCAGTTGTATGTTTTTCCTCATAATATCTAATACATTTGCTAAATATTATTTAATTATAATCCTTAATTATTAATACATGTTTATGAAACTATTGCATTCAATAAGAGAGAAGTTAACTCAGGATAAAGGTCCCTGAGCTCATATTCCAGCCTCTGTCACAGTAACTCTTTGCAATAGTGAGACTGTTTTCTTAAATTGTCACTTTCAAATTAAGCAATTTTCTTCAAGTTCTAAAAGTAATTGATTTAGGGGAAAATGTTCATTGGGGAAAAAGAAAGACTATGTCTGTCCTAAAATACTAAGTATCAAGCTGTACTTTACAGTCCATATATTATGTATATATGCCTACAGAATGCAGTATTAGAAATAAGTAATAAAGGCATTTCTGGCGTGCTTATCTGACGTTGCTATAAGTTTCAGGCTTCCATTTGTATCTCACAAATTGCCAGATAATCATTCCTTTCAGAATAAGTCAGAGATAAAAAAAGACAGTTTGATATACATGAAGCAACATGCCAGAATGATTCCAAATGGAAGTCCCTGAAGACTGAAAGCAGCAGATATAAAATGCAATGTCAATCTTGCAAAAAGAGCAGGAGCAAAGGGGAAAAAAAGGAAATGGCTTGAACCACTGTGTTCCACTCCCTTTTTCTACATGAAGCAAGGGTGGTGATAGCACTAATTTTTCCTAACTGAATCTCACAATGACTAAACCTTCTGCCCGTGCATTAGATTACATGACTGAATTTAATTCTTACGATCCTTCTATGGAACAGATATAATCAGTCTCACGATGTAGAGCATAAACTGATACTTAGGAAGTGACCCGAAGTCACATAGCTGCTATACAGCAGTCCCGCGGTTTAGGCTCAGAGTCTTCTGATTCTAAAGCTCATGTTCTAAATCACCAAGTATCATGACACAAACAAGTTATTAGAGCTTGTTCTATTACCTTTTTAAATCATACAAAACACATTTCACGTACATTTCATCTAATATACTAAGCCCTTACCTTCGAAAAAATCAAATTTCATTTTCATAACCAAATACTCTAGCTTATGAAAAGACTAAAAGAAGTTCCAGCCATTGATGACTTTGCATTTTCTTGTTTTTTTTTTTTTTTTTTTTGTGAGACGGAGTCTCGCTTTGTCGCCTGTCGCCCAGGCTGGAGTGCAGTGGCACCATCTCAACTCACTGCAACCTCCGCCTCCCAGGTTCAAGCGATTCTCCTGCCTCAGCCTCCCGAGTGACTGTGGTTACAGGTGCCTGCCACCAAGCCTGCCTAATTTTTGCATTTTTAGTAGAGGTGGGGTTTCACCACGTTGTCCAGGCTTGTCTCAAACTCCTGACCTCAAGTGATCCTCCTGCCTTGGCCTCCGAAAGTGCTGAGATTACAGGCGTGAGCCACTACACCTGGCAGATGACTTTATAAATTTTCATAGAGGTTTAAAACAGGAAGAGAAATAATCGAAAGTCATGGCAGAATGTCAGAAATGCCATAAGAGAGAGATGACAAAGAGCAATGATGAGTCAGAGGACAGAACACAAGGGGAAAATAAAATATTTACATTATTAATGAAAAGCATAAAAGCTGAAGTGTTTCATAAGTTCTTAAATAATATAGTCAACTATTTTGTATCTGTCATTCAGAATATTAAACCACTATTAGAAGAAAAATGTACTACTCTCTTTTCAGATATCATCGAAACAGGAATTCTCTGACTTCAGTGATGGGTATTTATAAATAAACCACTGTAAACAAAATGAAAGATCTTTGTGGTTTCAACTTTCTTAATTAAAGTAAATGCAGTTTCAACATCTGGCTTTATGGTTTTTAAATAGCATTTAAAATACAAACATATTAAAATTTCTAGTTACATTATGGGTCTCCAGAGAATGCCTTTTAACTTTCAGGTAAAAAATAAATCCACATTAAACAACTGGATACAGAATGATAACTGCAACCATATCTTATATAGGTAGATCAGTGAAAAATAGTAAAGTTTAGATGAGGTCATTTAACCAATGATCACCATCTCATTTAGGTCCTCCATATCTTTATAATCTAATTAGAGTACAGCACAGTACAGTCAAGATGGGTATTATTCAATGCAGACCACTTCTTTACACATGAATCAACTGAGGCCAGAAAGAAGCAGCATCTATCCTTTGCTGCTTAGCTCAGAAGCAGTATGGCAGTGGCTTAGACGCTCATGTAGCTGGTCTCTCCACAGCCCCTCTTGATGCCTCCTCCAATTATGTCTACACAGAGCAGCCAACATAATCTTTTTAAAATGAAAATCTGATCTTGTTATTACCTTGCTTAAAACCTTTAATGGCTTCCCATTGCTCCTAAGATAAAATCCCAAAATACTTAACCTTAGAAAACACTACAAATTCTGACTACTACTTACTAGCCAGATCTCACATCACTTCTCTCAATCCTTATGTTCCAGGTTCTCTAACCTCTGAGTTCCTCACAAGAACTGAGCCCCTTTCTTTAAGCCTTGAAATAGGAGGTTCCCTTCTTCAGGAAGGCACTACTTGACCAGTTCATAAAATGTAGTATTTTTCCTGTTTAATCTTTATCACAATTGTGTTTAACTGTGTCATATGAGAAGCACTCAAGCTGGGCACACCAGTGGCTTATGCCTATAATCCCAGCACATTGGGAGCCCAAGGTGGGTGGGTAATTTGAGCTCAGGAGTTTGAGATCAGTCCAAACAACAAAGCAAGATCTCATCTCTACTTAAAAAAAAAAAAAAAAACTAGCTGGGCATGGTGGCACACACCTGTAGTCCCAGCTACTCGTGAGGGTGAGGTGGGAGGATCCCACCTGTTTAGGAGGTCGAGGCTACAGTGAGCCATGATCGTGCCACTGCACTCCAGCCTGGGTGACAGAGCAAAACGCTGTCTTCAAAAAAAAAAAAAAAAAGAAGCACTTAATAATATTTCTTGATAAATGAATGAAAAAGATTAATGACTCTAAATATAGTATCTTCTATTATAGGACTCTTCCTCTTTTAAAAATTTGATTTCACTAAGTTAATTTTCCTAAACCACACTTACTTAACATTTTGCCCAAAGCTTCCTAAACAAAAATCATTTTTTAAAACATACTTCACTATTACTTTATTAGTATTAATTTGTTCCAAATAATTAAGAAATAATCTTTATCATTACATACTGTAGAAAGTTCCCCCAAATTTAAATAATAACCTTAATCCTAGCAGTGAAAAGAAGACAAAGTCTATTCTCTTTACTAAACAATAATACCACATTTTCCTTAACAATTGTTTTCCAGATGGGTATTTTACTGCTATTCTTTGACAAATAAATAGAGTCATAACCATAGCCTTTTCTTTAGCACTGGTATTCCTAAAGCTGGCTCCTCTATTTCTACAGAGTTTCTCAGGGATAAAAGATACCAGGTACTTAGTAAGTCAATAGGGATGGGAAGAAATAAGAGGATAAGGATGAGTAGGAACCAACCTTCTGGAGTAAAACACTCCTCGTCACAATACAAACAGATACCTATCTCCAAAACTAAACTCTGAAATCTTCATTTCAATATTTGTATAGATCTTACATATTCCTGCTCATCTCAAATCTTCAGTGCCTGACCACTGTTTATGGTCAATAGAGAGTTTATTTTCTGGCATCCTGAAATGTAATAGTAAAGCTAGACAAGTGATATTGAAACATTCTCAATGTTAACTCACTTTCTCTGTAAAGGAAAAATTTGAGATTTGTTGTCTCCATTGCCACATCAAGGCATCAATGTTCAGTTTTCCTCCCTGTACTCAGCTCTATTAACATCCTCCACCAGAACATGCTTGGGTCTGTGATGAGCTCTTCTGATGACAGAAAGTGAAGAGAGCACATTCTCTAGGGCTGCCTAGTCAACCTTCCTATCTCAGTTCACATGTCACTGGCTCTGGGAAGTCTTTTCATATCCCACTCACCACCTAGCTCAGACAAGGTCTGATTCTGCTGCTAAACTCTCATAGCATCCTGGACTTTTCCTCTGTTAAAACAGTTACCACAATTTTAACTATGACTAACTAATGAGGGATACATTGCTTAATTCCTCTTTATTTCCATGATTTTGCATGTGCCATAAAGTCAGAGGCTCTTTCTGCCATGTTATGCTCCATATCCCCAGCACCCTGCAGACATCTGGTGCTAACAAATAAATAGTGAATTATAAAATTAATGATTTAATGAAACTAGTATTTTGGGAACTGCAGAAAAATAGTAGAACAATTTAGAGACCCACTTAGGAAAAGGTAGCAGCTTCAACAACAAATTAATGAAAAAATTAACACAAATAATAAAATGTATTGGGTGCTTATACAAATCTAGACAGTGTGCAATATGTTTTATGTGCACTACTTCATTTAATCCTCACAGTAACTCTGAAAGGTAAGTATTGTTTTTATACTTTTCCACACATGAATAAATTTGACATAGAGAAGTGAAGTAACTTTTCCAGTGTGACATAGAGGAAAGGTTTGAAATCATGCTTTTATGATTCCTTTGCCCTCTTTCTACTTTTCCTCTTTGATTTTCATTCATGTATATACATTTTTATTACTGTAATTGATACTTTTCTATTTATGTGTTTATTAAGCCCAGCCAGTAAAGATCATTTCGTTAATGTAGAACTAAACACAATTTAACGTTTGAACCTTATAATAAATTGTAATAATTTTACATAAATAAATTCAGCCATAAGAAAAAAAAAAGGAGTAAAAGGAGGACACTGAGAATTCTATACTCAAGGTATGCACTTTTGCTTTATAAATGAAGAAAAGTTGAAATTGCCTTGATACAAGGTAACACTACCATGGGCCCAAAGCTCTGAATCTAACAAGTATTGAATATAAACATAAGAAAAAGAAAGCTGATATAACAAACTATACCAATCCTCAAATCATTTATTAGGAACAAAACGTATTACTATCCTTAATAATAGAGAAATATCATAAAAATATATCAGACTCCTTAATGGTTTTAAATCATGCAAAGCATCTTCATTATGTCACTTTCCCTTTAAGCCATCACAAAAAGATGGTTTAATCTATTTCATCTTTTTAAAATGTGCTATTACCACATGCAATACTGAGCCTTAGCTCTTAACAAAGGAAGAAATGTGAAAATTCTTACAACATCAACTACCTATTAAGTTTTTTCTGAAAAGTACACCTTGCAAGCAGAAGTATTCTAATAAGCTTTACCATTTTATTTTATCCCATGGATATTTTAGGATAAAAGGACCACCTATCACCCTACCTTCTACTTACAGATGAAACAGACCTACAGAAGTTACGTGACTAATTCGATACAAGATAGAGAGTGATAACATCATTCCTGAAATCAGAAATGAGAACTCTCAAGTGCAAGACTAAGAAATTCCAGGCCGGGCGCGGTGGCTCACGCTTATTATCCCAACACTTTGAGAGTCCAAGGTGGGCAGATCAAGAGGTGAGGAGATCGAGACCATCCTGGCTAACACGGTGAAATCCCGTCTCTACTAAAAATACAAAAAAATTAGCTGGGCATAGTGGCCGGTGCCTGTAGTCCCAGCTACTCAGGAGGCTGAGGCAGGAGAATGGCGTGAACCCAGAAGGTGGAGCTTGCAGTGAGCCTAGATCGCGCCACTGCACTCCAGCCTGGGCGACAGAGACTCCGTCTCAAAAAAAAAAAAAAAAAAAAGCAAGCAAGCAAGCAAGAAAGAAAGAAATTCCATAATAGAAGGCAGCATGTGCTACAAAACTGCCATGTCACTTTGGGCAAGTCACTTCAACTCTTGACAATATATTTTTAAGGAAACTAAAACACAGAGTCTGGCTTTCAAGATTCCTTCTGTGCCTTTCTTTATTGCACGTGCATGTACAGAGCAATTTTCAATGGCACTCAAATTTATCTTGCAACAGTAACTTCAAAAACTGCTTTCATGTTCAGTTGTTTCTTCTAGGTCCATAAAGCACATTCATGCAGTTATACAATCATTTATTTATCAAGCATTAAACTCTGTCCCATAAATACGTTCTGGTGCAGATTTAAACAAAATATCGATAGTGAAAGTAGAATATGTTTCCACTCTGACTGCTAGAAATGTATCGTAAATATGTCTGTACAAATGGAAGCAGAAGTCACAAAGATACTGTTTAAAGTCTCTCAGAACAAAGAATGAACTACAATGAAATCAAATTCAGTAGGTACCAGTATTACTGGAAATTTGATTTCAAATTGCATTATCCACCTGCTGTTTTACTCTTTAATTTTACCTAAACACTACTGGACACTTCACATTATGTATCTATTTTTATTGTTTTTTTTTTTTTTTTCTTTCTTTTTTTAATAGTCGAAGTCTCACTCTGTAGCCCAGGCTGGAGTGCTGTGGCGCGATGATGATTCATTGCAGCCTGGAACTCCTCCGCTCAAGCGATCCTCCAGCCTCAGTCTCCTGAGGAGCTGGGACTACAGACATGCACCACCATGCCTGCCTAATTTTCTAATAATTTTTATAGAGATAAGGTATAACAATGTTGCCCAGGTTAGTCTCAAACTTCTGGGTTCAAGCGATTGTCCTGTCTCAGCCTCCCAAAGTACTGGGATTATGGGCATGAGTCATAGCATCCAGCCTGTATCTAACTCTTATTTCTACAGACAGATCTCCAATTGAGGTTACACCTAGCAAAATCTGTGTTCACGTTTACTTATTATAAGCCAAAATGTTCTGTTTAATTACTTTTCTGACCCATCTACTTTTATAGACAAACTTCATTTATTTTAAATGCATTGACTGATAATTTGCTCCTACTTTTCATACTTAAATTTTAGAACAATAACCCAAACCACCATTTGTTCCATAAGAAGTATGGGAAAGAAAAAGTTTTGTTAAGTTGATACTTTAGATAAACTTAAGAGATATGAGGTCCACTCAAGATCAGTGAAAGAAACTAAGAACGTTTATGGAAATATTAGACACATGATGGACTCAATTTTTCATGGAGCAAATTTGTTGTATGGTTTTGTTTTAGTAATATGTTAAATTCAAAGACATAAGGCACAATTTTACTTAAATATTAATAATCAGTAAATTTCCATTTATTATTATTATTTTATTGACCTCTGCTTTTATATATTGGCGTACATGTACAGCTGAGCATTAGTAATTCTTAAGAATTACCAAAAACTTAGTAAAAGTTACTAACTTTACTAACTATACATAATCAAGAATTAGTAGCTATGAACTATACACAACTGAGAGTTAACAATTCTTAAGAGTTTCCAAAACTTTCAGAGGACCAGTTATACAGACGGCAATGATGCATCTGGATCTGTAACCAAGTAGAAAAAGTCAAGGGATTATTTACTCCTTGATCTAGTAATTGTACTTCAAGGAATCTGTACTACAGAAAAAACTAGAGAACAGGCCAAGCTTTCAGCACCTGGGTAATCATGGTGACATCACTTATTCTAGCAACAAATGACAACCCACATGAATAAGTAAATGTTTGAATAAATCATAGTATATCTACATTATGAAATATTTTACAATACTTAAAATAATGCTTTCAAAAATAATGGCATTGAGAAATTGGAGATAATTCTATAAACTAAATATGGTTTAATCTCATTTCAATTAAAACAAACACATACACAAAATACAGATGCAGATAATCGAAGCAAAAATTAAGTATGATGTAATCTCCGCGAACATGGTGGTATGCCAATATATTATGTTATATTGTGTGCTTTCAGTTTTAACTTTATGTATCTCTGTATTTCAAAAGTGTTCAACATGAGCATGTACTATAATCAGAAAAAAATTTAAATATGATCTTCTATACTAGGAAGAATGGGAATCAAAATTCTGCCATTACCAGCACCCAAGTAGAATTGAAAAAGCACGCACAAACGATGTATGTTGAAGAAAAATTCATTCCAGAGTAACCTCTACTAAGCTAAAAGAAAGTAGCCGGCAAGGAATTAACATACAAGGACTGCTAAAACAAAACATATGGGCTAACACAGAGTCCTCTGACATTGATACTATGAGTCCCTCATACAGACTGTTCATTCATTTGTAATAAAGTAGGTTAATTTCTCATATATAAATCTAATGCTTTCTTTCATACCCCCATTACTTCTCCTGTTGTTGTTGCTCTGGCTCAACATCCCCTAAATTCAAGGAAGAAAACATACATACACACACCATTGTTATCTCACTATCATCTATTATTCAAGAAGGGTGTCGGCCGGGCGCGGTGGCTCAAGCCTGTAATCCCAGCACTTTGGGAGGCCGAGACGGGTGGATCACAACGTCAGGAGTTCGAGACCATCCTGGCTAACACGGTGAAACCCCATCTCTACTAAAAAAAAAAATACAAAAAACTAGCCGGGCGAGGTGGCGGGCGCCTGTAGTCCCAGCTACTCAGGAGGCTGAGGCAGGAGAATGGCGTAAACCCGGGAGGCGGAGCTTGCAGTGAGCTGAGATCCGGCCACTGCACTCCAGCCTGGGCGACACAGCGAGACTCTGTCTCAAAAAAAAAAAAAAAAAAAAAAAAAAAAGAAGGGTGTCATTGAATAAATGTCTGCTCAGAGGCTCTAAGCAAATTTCATTTCTAAACACTACTGTCTGCAGCCCAGCAGGCTATTTCACCAAGATAAGATCACACATTTAATCAAACGCACCAGAAAAAGAAATACTCGCAAAGTTTGCTTAATAACGTCAAATCATAAAAAAAAAATATTGACAGCATACTAATTTTTAGTGCTCCTTCTTCTTTGAGGATTTGCACTAGTAAGGAAAGTCATTGTACATAAGATTTCTGCTAATTAGCCCTTCTACTAACCTTTAAAAATTCTTCCAAATTATCTTCATATGTTACTACTTACAGTGACTTGGTACATTTAAATGAAAATGAAAACTCAACATAACTTTCTTTTCTGAATACAAGAAAAGTAACATAATAAATTTAGGAGTATTTCAAACAATACATACAATAGCTTTAAGCCACCTCAGGTGGTCAAGTGTCAGCATTAATATTCAGTCTCTGGTTTTGGTAATAATGGGCCCATATTAGATGTCTATCATTTGAAAAACACTACTGGATACACTGAAGTATATTTTGTTTTATGCTTTAGGCAACTATAAAGTTATCCATGCTCAATTATCTGAAATATCTTACTTGATATAATTTTGAATACTCTGCCTCTAAACAGAAGGTTTACTTGAATAAACATATATTCTCATCAGAAGTATGACATAATGAGTACACAGCAAGTGTAAAATAATTAGACGTCTCAAACAGATGGATGGATACATATCTACAAACTCACTTTTTCTGGTTTTACTTCTATTTGCATTTATTTTATGCTGTATTTGTTCCTATGCCATAAGTTTTTGTTTCTTCAGTTTCTTCTGACATAACTTTTTCTTCTGTGCAGTCTCCACTTCTGGTTTTGGAACAATTTGTTCCTTTTCAGTAATGTGGCCAGCGAAGCTCATACATGGGTTAATTCAACCATGAGCACTATCAGATGTCACATCTTGGGGATTTTGTTCATCTGAATCTACTCAATGCCTAGATAGTCTCTATTCAAACCTTGAAGATCAGCATTATTCTCTGCATTTTTAAGCATGTACAGGAAAAAATCCAGCTCTCTTTGTGCCAACAAACCTGTGTCCAGCTCTCCCATCTGGCATTGAACAGAGCCATTGTACAGTGGCTCTACCACTGTAGGATGAAAATGGCACACTGCTTCTGCAAAGGGACTTCTTTTAGATATTTGGTGGCTTTTCATATATACAGAGACTAGATGTCTTGAGCAGTTTCATAGATAACTTGGGTGCTCTTGAAATGAACCTGAAGATTTGAACCTCCCGATTTGCATAATTTTGTTGGGTTTTGTTGGTCGAGTGAGTAAGGAACCATTTTCTAAGATCACTCTGGCCTCTTATAGGAAGAGGGTAAACCCATTTTCAATGATTTGCCTAACCAATTCTTCCAACACCTGATTTGTCCCAGTTATTAAAGAATCACTATTCAGATACTATCAGCACCTCTTTCTTTTTGTGTGAGCAACATCCCTCTCTTAATTGAGCCTCTTCTTCTTCAAGCTAGCTATCCATTCATCCACAGAGGAACTGCAATATTCTTACTGCCTCCACCAAGCTGACGACAGTAGATCAGTATAAGACTGAGTACTTAATTCAGACTGTGGTGAAAGGGAATGAATCCAGTAGTCAGAGAAAAAGAAAACTGGTAGGCTGGGTAGGCCTGGAACTGGTAGGCATGGAACTGAAGCAGAAGCCTAGAGGTATCCAATTTTTTTCTGATACCTAGGTAAAACTTCACTCTTTCCCAAGAATCTTTAGGTGAGAAACACAATAACTTCCCAATAAATTAATCAGTTCAGCAGAAAGCTAGCTGGAGGTGTCTTTGCAATTAAAATAGATATAGTGAAAACACCCATTCTATTAAATATTTTAAGTTAAATTTAAGTACATATTATTTAGATACTATCATAAAATTGCACCATTTTAGAATGACTGTAATATTTAACCATCACACATAAAAATTAAGAATCATAGTGAAAACTAATTGAAATTGCCTAAACCTCAAAAGATGATTGTATGTAATTTTTTTAAATGGCTGCCTAAACTCTTCCTCCAAAGCCAACTACAGTTAATAATATAATTAAAACTCATTAGACAACATCAACCAAACATTTAAAGCCAATAAAAAGAAAGGCTATAGATACACACATGCCTTGTGTTAACAGAAAATGATTTCTCAATAGGTTCTTTGTCCACGCCTTGAAGTCATGATCAGTATTCTGAGTCAAGGTTCAAACAACAACCATAAGCCATTGACAAACCAAGAACACTGGAAATTTGAAAAAACAAAAGGTGTTAATGAAAACCAGTTGAACCCCTCCATTCTTGCCAGAAATAAAATCTCATACAAAAAGATGACCATCAGTCAGGACCATTTCCTTTTATCCAAAAGTCTTTGGAAGAGTTTGAGAAAAAGGAAACGGGGAAGGGGGGAACCAAACCAAATCAAAACAAAACAGGAGACTGTTGAAAACCCTCTTACAGGGTCAGCGTCAATGGAATGCATTTTAGTATTCAGGTTACCCACCCAAGCAGAACATCAAAAACTGGGCTTGAGTCTCTCCTCTATTCTCACAGGCTCAGGCTACTGTGGAGCCACTGGGGCTGTCCTGAATAGTAACACGCTCTGCCTCTGCGGGATGCGTAAACACCAACACAAGCTGATCAAACAGGAGGGGGTGTCGTTTCTACTTGGCTTTCAGTTCCTTGAGTCATACTTTAAAACACCTAATTCTGGTGCAATTTAGCAAGCCAGTCGTCCAGTCCAATGTGCAGTTTACTTTTTCATTCATTTTTACCACCTACCATATCATATCCTTTCCTTTTCAGTATACATGCTGGATAATTATAGAAAAAGTCACACATTTTAATAACTTCTGTTATTGGCACTGTCACTGAAATATAGATGTCAATTCTAAAATTTGCACTCATTTACAAGCCCTTCAAAAGTTTTAGTCTTCAAAGCAATTTTGGGACCTGAATTTTATAGGTTTATCTCATTTATGGGATTCTTACGAGACTTAAAATCTGGGATTATAAATCTTTTAAAAGTATAAGAATCCTGATATCTTTGACGTTTATGATGACTTGATATGGTTACAGCATTATAGAAAATTCTGATGCAGTTAAAGCTTAAAGAATGATTGACATGTGAAAAGATAACAGGGTATTTAATTTAAAACATCTTAAATTGTTACTGTCATTTTATACCTAATTTAAAGTCAATCTTCGGACACAGTATTTGGTGGATGTCAAAAATATTTTTCTGCCAGGATTGTAATTTTTGATGGGGAATTAGGAGCAGAGCATAACATTTTAAGATGAAGAGGAGCTCAGAAATAAGTACTTAAAAGGTTAAAAAGGGACAGAGGGAAACAACATAGTAAAAATAAACACAAGACTCGAACCTTTCTCAACTACTTAAGAAAATGCTATTGATTTTCCCAGCTCATCAAGAACTCTTCAATTAAGAAAATGATATTTGATTTAGCTAAGTTTTCTTAATAATGGTACTCAAGAACATTTCTAATAATACTATGACTAATAACAAAAGGTACTATGCATGAAATAATCACTCCACTAGGTACTTGTATATTTACTTCCTATTACTCCACTCAAACCAGCAATGTAGACTTTATTATCTCTGTTTTACAGATAGCAATAACAGAGGTAGAAACTTGCACATTTAGGGTTGTATTCAAGTGACTCTCAGTCCAAAGACCATTTCTGAGAATCTCATAATTAAAAACACTTCCCAGCTATTCCTATGTATGGAGGATAATTTAGTTTCTACAACACTAAATCAGAATCGACCAAAGTTCTGGAAGGAAAGTGCTATAGTACTAATTTCATAGTGATAGGCTGGGTCAGAAATTATAACAAGCCATAGAATATACCCCAAAAATGTATATAACTTATTAAGTACATCTGTAACTTAGAGTTTTCAAATAGTTGCCAAAATCTCATTCAAAAATATTATACAGTTCTCCAGTTAAACTTTAGCATCTAATAAAGCTAATCTGAATGCATAGCTTCTTTCACTAGTTAGACATATCACCACTCACAAACAGACTGAACTACAGTATATCATTGCCCCAAGGATCCTTTGCACTGAAAATGGCTTGTTGTGGTGCTTAGATAGTGATTAACAGATTAAGAGTATAGTGAGTCATCTTGATATCACTTCAGAAAAGTGATTTCCTCTCTAATAATTCCCAAGATACATAAATATTCAATTAGGGTCTTTGAAATCTAGTTTTAATTGGGCATTTACATTCACTATCAAACTTCAAATTTAGCTCAAGCTAACAAAGGTGTTTTATTAATTCCTCCTCTAAAAAATGCTAATAACCCTTCATGAGTTTTATAGTGTGAGAGTAAAATAAAGTCAAGATTATCTTTTATATGAAATTTTAAAATTTACCAACATTTTAAGACATTCTGTAAAATGGTGTGAAATATAATCATGTATCTAAATCACATGGGGAATTGATTAAAGTTTCCTAGGACTCTCATGAGACCCAGTAATAATGATGATGATAGTAATAATAATAGCACCAAATAATTATGTTATTATTATGCACAAGGAACTGTTTTAAGGACTCTGCATAGATTTACCAATTAAATCTTCATAATCATCTGTGAATTTGGTAAAATTGTTAAATCCATTAAAAATGTCAGCAAATTAAAGCGCAGAGAGATCAGGTATCTTAACCCAAATCCAATAGTTTATTAAACTTAGGCAAACACTCCAGAGTCCCTTTCTGTTCATCTCGACACCACTCTGCCTTTCTAGGTATCAAAATATCTTGATCTAGGGCCTAGATGAAGATATTTTCCCCTTGTCTCCTTTGTAGCCTTCCCAAGAGCAGTCAGCAGATCAGGCTGCATATCTGCTGTTTTAAAGTTTCCATTTCACTAAATGGAGACAAAAGTCTAAAAACAAGTTTCCTACACTGGATTATTTGGAAATAGAATAATGAAAATGCCAAATAATTAATAACTATATCCAACCTGCCTATCTTTTTACAGGTTGGACATCTAATCATTTTCTCATCCTACATGGCTCTTTATGTGGCTGGATGGGTGGCATTTTAGAGTACAAGGAGACAGATCTCAGAAAAGTCTACTTGAGCCGTTCGTTCTCAGACTTTCTGGCCCAGGACCGTTTTACATTCTTAAAAATTAATGACCTACATTAGAGAAATGCAAATCAAAACCACAATGAGATGCCATCTCAAGACAGAATTGAGATCAGTAAAATGTCAGAAAACAATAGGTACTGGAGAGGATATGGAGATATAGGAATGCTTTTACACTATTGGTAGGAGTGTAAATTAGTTCAACCCTTGTGGAAGACGGAGTGGCGATTCCTCAAGGATCTAGAACCAGCAATACCATTTGATCCAGCAATACCATTTGATTCAGCAATCCCATTACTGGGTATATACCCAAAGGATTATGAATTATTCTACTATAAAGACACATGCACACGTATGTTTATTACGGCACTGTTCACAATAGCAAATACTTGGAACCAACCCAAATGCCCATCAATGATACACTGGATAAAGAAAACGTGGAACATACATACCATGGAATACTATGCAGCCATAAAAAGGGATGAGTTCATGTCCTTTGCAGGGATATGGATGAAGCTGGAAACCATCATTCTCAGCAAACTAATACAGGAACAGAAAATCAAACGCTCCATGTTCTCACTCATAAGTGGGAATTAAACAATGAGAACACATGGATACAGGGAGGGGAACATCACACACTGGGGCCTGTTGGGGGGTGGAGGCTAGGGGAAGGATAGTATTAGGAGAAATACCTAATGTAGATGATGGGTTGATGGATGCAGCAAACCACCATGGCACGTGTATACCCATGTAACAAACCTGCACATCTGCACATGTATCCCAGAATTTAAAAGTATAATAATAAAAAAAAAAATGACCTAAAGTGACTTCTTTTTTTGTTGTTTGTTTTGTGTTGTTTTTGAGACACAGTCTTGCTCTGTGGCCCAGGCTGGAGTGCAGTGACGCAATCTTGGCTCACTGCAACCTCTACCTCCTGGATTCCAGCGATCCTCCTGCTTCAAGCCTCCTAAGTAGCTGAGACTATGGGCATGTACCACCATGCCCAGCTAATTTTTGTATTTTTAGTAGAGACAGGGTTTCACCATGCTGGCCAGGTTGGTCTCGAACTCCTTACCTAAAGTGATCTGCCCACTTCAGCCTCCCAAAGTGCAGGATTAGAGGTGTGAGCCACTGCACTCAGCCTCTAAAGTGACTTTTGATTATTATACCTGTAACTGTCACCATTCAAGTATTGATAAACTGGGAAAATTCTAAAACTTGCGAATACATAAGAACATATGACATGTGCCATCAGAGCAATTTTGTCATCACATATAATATACCTTCTGGAAAACGCCACTGAACACTTGTTAAAGAATACAAGTGAAAGGCAAATAATGTCTTAGCATTATTATAAAAATGTTTTCTTTTCACATTTCCTCTGAAGGGGTGTCAGAGATCCTCAGGGTTCCCCAGAGGACACTTTGAAAACACTGATAAAAGAGCACTGTTTGCTTTACAAAGAAACTGACATGGAAGTTTTAGCAGAAAGAAACATTCAGTTGGGTGATTTATTTTTCCATCCCAAGGATAGTTTTCAAAATAAGTAGGATTATCATCACAATATTACATTTAAATTCTTGAATAATATGGACCAAATTTTCACTTCTTTTAATACCTATTTGTGATCACTTTTATGAAGATATTCATTAAAATTGAAACTAAGTTCCTGTTTTAAGTGTCAATAAGACATAAGGAAGACAGGATTTATCAAGGTCTATAGAACCTATTATGAGCAAATATAGAAACTCTCCCCTTTTATTCACCCCCAAAAATAAATAAAGAAGTTCAATTAATTTCAAGTGGGACAGCTACTTTTCTCTTTTTATATTTTGTGCTTATGAATCGATACACACATTTCACAATTCTAAGAAAAAAGTTACACCTGGTTTCTTATGCAGCAGTAGAGTTAATTTTATTGGGCCATGCTGACATTCAGATCAGAGTAATGACATGAAAGATTTGGGGAAAGACCTGCACACCTTAGATGCATAAATGTTATTTACAGGCATGCTCACACTACATTCTTGCGATGTATTACAACGAATGAAAAATCTGGATTTTTCTCTTCATTGATCAACAACTCTCTAACCCTCTTCCTATTCCTACCCAACAAAACACAGAAAGATAACCAAGGAAAAATGTCAGGAGGACCTTACTCATACTTGCAAGTTTTACTTTTTATTTAATTATAAAAGTAGTTATTCTATAAAGAAATGCATTTGCATGAAATAAGAAGACATAATAATAATCCAAGTGCAAATATATCCTTGTGGACAAATAATAAATTACAATACAGCCATATTCTTTACGGTTCCTCCCAAAGTGAGCAAATGCATATTTTGAATATAATGCAAATCTAGGAAAGAGAAGGCAAAATAGCCATTTGCAAAACTTAAGGACAGATCATCCTTTTAAAATTCCAACTGCTCTAGCCATTCACACCATGCTAAATTAAGGCTGCACAGCATTTCTTAAAATCACTGTTTGATCCTAAATATGAAAATCGCAATCAGTTTTCCTTGCTGATTTCTGGGCCAAAACTCCCCACTTCTAACAGTAACTGTCACTTCTACTTGGCAGTCCTTTTTAAAGAGAGTTTCAACCAACACTTAAAGTGGTCCAAATCAAATCTGAAAAACAATTCAGTTTTGCATCATATTATTTGACTAACTTCAATCTTCATGATTTTATAGTCTTTTTAATCTACTATTTATGATTTCCTTGACTATAGCACACAAAGGAATCAATGGTAAATCAAATCCAGAAAAAAATATGCCTTTGCTAATTAGTAGAAACAATGCCAGCCTCTGTAGCTGCAGCCAGTAAGTGCCATACTTGCTATTATTCCCTGTGGAAAAGAGTATTTAAATCTGCAAAATGTAAGAAGATCATGATTAAGAAAATCATTTCTGAAAGACTTTCCATTCATATTTTTGAGGAGCACTCTCTGTCTGAACGATAATCACACCAAGAAACCTAAAATGAGACATCAAAAGCATTCACCCATCAGGCAAATCACATGCTGGCTTATCACTCTTCAGGCCGGGGATGCCTGATGCAGCCTAACATCTCTATCTAAAAAAACATTAATAGTTCATAGAAAACTTTGTGTTTTCTATGAACTATTTGTGATTTGTGAATCCTTCCTCCTATCCCGATTGTGTAGAAATAGTCTAGTCAACCATATACACAAATAGATCAGGTTACTGAATACTTAGTGATAAGGAAGAGCTATGGAATGGCATTCAAATACTCTGACACATTCACCTTCAGCTAAAGACAGCACAATACACTGACAGACACAGTTCTAATGACATCAGGACCTGTGGAATGTATGACTGCTAGGGAACACATGCTGCTAGGAAACAAAGAACAGATCTGATCAAATCTTGTAATGTAAGGACTGGGAATAATTGTGATTAGATCTTCTAAAATGGGAGGACAAGTATTCTTTAATCCTCAGAAATATTTGCAAGTATAAAGACTTTAATACGTATCATCTAGAAATGAAACAAATACATGAAGCTAGATTCTCATGAATTAAATCAAAATTTTCTAAGTTTTCTGTTAGGTGATGGCCATTAGCAATCTCTCTCATGAAAATATAACTTAAAGTCAGGCATCAGTGATTCAGTGTCTTTTGCAATCTATGCTTTTTCAAGAGGTCAAGGTCTTCAAAAAATAATGAAGACATCCAGAAATTATTGTACCTAAAAACAAAGTACCCTGTTACATTAACAGCCCTATACTTTTTAAAACAAAATAGAACACAAGTATTTGCAACAAACACCAAAGCAGTCAGAGCTAATCTAGACCTAAGGAATTTAATACATTTTAATTATTGAAAGTAAAAAGTAAAAAGCAGTTTCACTTGCAAAAGTAACAGTTTGTAAACTGTGTTTATCTTTGTGCATTCTTTACCCTTGCTTTGTTTACAAAAAAAAAAAAAAAAAATGGGTGAAACAAAGCTGAGAGATAATTCAACAACAAATATCCTCTTAACTCCTATACAAATTATCTGGTATCCTATTTTGGTGATTATAAAAGAGCTGAGAATTCTATCCTATTTGTAATCCACATACAGATAAATTGGGCGCCAGAAATCCAGATCATTTAGGACCATTACAGATGGAAAAATATACAAAAGAAATCTTACCAAACTGTTTATTCTCGTAGGGAAATATAAGAGAGTCTCCAAATGAAAAAAAAAAAATGCTAAAGAAGTGTTTCTTTGCAGATTCTACGATGAAATTCTTTAACTAGTGATGATAGTCCATATGACACTAAAATTAGCAGACCGCCTATTTACTTCAGAGCAAAACACAGAAGGCAATTTTTCCTTCCTGCCAGAGTCTATGTGTCTCCTCATTTCCCCAGCAGCTGGCTGGAAGGATGTAAAATCAGAGGTGCAAGAAGCCTTATACTTCCTAATGAGTAGTAGAGCCAGGAAAGTAAACACAACAGATGATAGCAGGTTCGACTCTAAAGGAGACTGTGGCAGGAGTGCTTACACCGTTGTTTACAATGTGCTCTAACTACCGCAGGCAGGGATCACACGCAGACACAGGGAGGAGACACCCTGGAGGTGGCTCGCAAGGCTCGAGTTCGCCCAACTGCTATGATATCTCTGGCCATAAATAAAAGCAGCGCATGTTTCTTTCAGAGCGAGGAAAGTGGCGAGAGAATTCCAGGGACCAGGAGTTACGCTGGCTGGACTCGATTACTTCAATCTGCTGTAGAGATGACTACCCTATGAGGTTCTCATCAGGGCCAATCTGGGGTGCATGGAGCGCTGCACCAGCGACTCTCACGCGCCGCACGCATCTCGCCGAGCTGCGCCTCTCCAGGGGAAGGGGACATGGCAAGGCTTCCTCGCCACCCTGCGGGGGCCCCCGTGGCCTCCTCAAACCAGATTTTCCAGTTAAGCGGATCCCAGGCGATTTCAATAAGCAAGATCAGCTCCAGTAGCATCAGTTCCAGCATCCCCGCAAATATCTATCTGCCGTCCCTAGGGCGCAAAAATGCGCACACACTCAAACGCCGACTCCGCCGCCAAGTAACCCTGGTAGAGGAGGTCGCCCCCACCCCTACACACCACACACACACACACACCCACCTATAGTGCTGGGGGCCTGGCACCCTAAGCTTCTGAGCTCAGACGCTCCGCTGCAGCCTGGAGCCTTCCCTTCTCCCGAGAGAAGCGCCGAGGTGCCTTCTCTCCTACCTGTAACCCGCCAACCGCGACCACCAATGCTCTGCCCACCCCGCCCTGGCGCCGCGGCCGCCCGGATTCGTGCAACACCGCCGCCCCCCGCCCAGTGCCCACTACCAGCACAGCGCAGCCCGGGCCACCCACGAAAGTGGAAGCTTTCTCCAGTCAAAACCGCTTAACAAAGCCTGGGCACGCAGGTCTAAACCAAACTGCCGTGAAGGGGACACAACAGGCAGGGCGCGGGGAGGTAGCGCGACTCCACGACTCAGGGGCGCGACCTGGGCAAAAGGGGCCACCACGGATGCTCCAGGCAAGCGTCGAGGGAAAATCGCGCCGGGCTCGGCAACCTGCATTTTCCATCTTCCCAGAGCCCAGCTTCTCACCCAGACCCTGTTCTTCCTCCAGCCCGCTCCCGCCTCCAGCCGCACCAGTTCCAGCCGGGCGGAGAAAAGGCGCCCTCCTGTCCGCTTTCTGCTCGCACCAGGGGATGGCACTGGGGTGAGAGGGGAGGGAAAATTCACGGGGTGGGAACTGTTCCTATTCCCCAGCGTGTGCAGCTGCGAATGCGCCCAGTCTCTTATCCCCCTCACTCCCCTCGGCCGCCAAATCGCCGAATGGCTGGAAAAAACTCGAACCCGCGCCAGACCCGAGCGCCCACCAGCCAGGAGGTTCCCTTCCCGCCCTGCATCACGACCGGATGAGTGTGTGTGTGTGTGTGTGTGTGTGAGGGCGAGTGTGTGAGTGGAAGGGCGAGTGTGCATGCACCCCGCACCCCCTCTGTTGCCCGCCCGGTAGATGCCGAAGCCTGCGCCCGGCCAGAGCGACCCCTATTATGAAGAGTGCGAAGAATAAATTACCTTTCGTAACCGCCGGTCCCTGAGATCGTCCCATCAGTTGCTCAACAACCTGAAGGCGGGTGCAGTTTCCACAATCCAGCCATTGAGCTTGGGGCAAAAGACCGGCCGGCCACTATGCAGACACCCCCAACCACACGCGGCAAAGAACGAGAATCGAAGCACAGAGAAAGCAGCAGGAGGGTGGAGACCCCAGTCAAGGAAACAACAACAAAAAGTCTCTCTTCCCTTTCTTCTGCTACACAGCCACGGAGAAAGGGGAAGGAAAAAGAGAGCCAAATGCTCGCCTTCCTTTACGTTCCTCGCTTCACACACCCCAAGGGGGCAAAAGCGGAGCGAAGAGAAAAGAGGGTTCAAATGTCTCTGCCAGTCCACAGTTGCACAACTTCGGAGTCAGGCTCTGTCTCCAGCAGCAGCCGAGGGACCCAGAGGCAGCTATTAACATGCGGCAGTCATAGCTGGGGCTGCTTCTCCTCTTCTTGCTGCTGCTGCTGCTGCTGCTGCCGCCGCCGCCGCTTAAGAAAAGACGCTGCCGAAGAGACCAAAAATCTTCCACCATCCCCCCTTCCGATCTTTATATCCAGTTCTCCCACCCCACCCCCTTCTCTTTCTTTTTCTTCTTCCACGTCCTCCCCTTTCCGCCTCGTAGCGGGAGCGATGGAATAGGTAGGGGGAGCCGCGAGGGCCAGGGGTGGCTTCTCCGCCAAACCGTCCTCCTCCTCGTCCTCCCGAGGTTCTCTCCCAGCCGAGGGTCCCCTCTCACGCCCGCAACCTCCGCGGACAGCCTGAGCGAGAGCCACACAAACTCCTTCCCCGGTGCACGGAGGGGGCGCGCGGGCAGAGCGGGCGCCCGGCCGCCGAGGGCTGCGTCCCGGGGGCCGGAGAGCCCCGAGCCCGTGGGGTGGCTGATTAGCTCGCCGGCCGGGCCGGGCAGCTGCAGGCATGTGGGAGCTTCATCGCGCAGCCCCGGGCTCCGCGCCGCCGCCGCTGTCTCTTCGGTTCTTTCTCTTCTTCGACTCCCCAAGAGCGAGCGAGGCACTGGCGCTCTCCAGACACGCACACTCACACACGCGCACACACGAGCGAGCTCCTGCCAAAGCAAACCGTGCAACCCGCGCGCGCGCACACCCGTAGGAAGAGGACCGAGGCAAAAAGAGAAGAAAGAAAGGGGAGGAGGCGAGTCACAGGCGGCGGCGGCGGCGGCAGCAGCTGCCTGAGCGGAGGCAACCAGCAGTCCGAGAAAAACCAGCAGCGGCGGCGGCGGCGGCGCCCACCCAGACCAGCTGCAGCATCTGCATCCCCGCTCCTGGGAACTGGAGCGAGCGGTGCCGGGCCAGCAGGCGAGGGGGGCGACGCGCCGAGAGCGGGGCAGAGCGCGGGCGCGCGGGGCCCGTGCAGCCTGCGCGCGGGGTAGTCGCAGCCGGGGCCCAAGCCGAGGCCAGAATGAGCCGCGGTCGGGCGGGCCAGCGGCGAGAGCTCGGAGAGCCGGGAGGGGGCTAGCGCCAGGGAAAGGGGTGACCAGCAAAACCCGGATCTGGAGTGCTCGTGGGCTCCGCGGCGCGGGCTCCACCTAGCAGTTCGGCAAACGCTTGGAGGTGGGAACGGGAGGGCTGCTATAGAGGCTTCCCTTTCAGGGTTTCTCAGACAAAGGGTACCTCTCCAGTGGCTTCGAGGCTCGCCTCGGCTCGCGCGCTCTCTGTCTCTCTCTCTCTCTCAATCCCTCTCTCTCATTCTTTCGCTCTCTCCCCTCCTCTTCCTCCTCCGTCCCTCCCTCCCTCTCTCCCCCTCCCACTCTTATCACCCCCGCTTCCTCCTCCTTTCTCCTCTAGTCTTCCTCTCCAATTCCACCCTAGGTGAGTAAACGACATCAGCTTGAAAGTCCTGCCAGTGTCTCATTTTTTCAGGTGCGAATTATTCCGTATTTCCATTATGCAAGTACCGAGTCTGAAAATGTTTCCTGCCTTTGGTCCATTTTATGTTCCTTCAAACTTAACTTAACCTGCAAGTTCATTGCACAGTTTAAAGTATCCCTGTCTGATGATCAATCGTGGAGATTCAATTATCTTATTTCACAGCATCAATGGAAATTACCATAATGAATACAGAAATGTGCCGATTCCAAAGCCATGCCTTCTGATAGAGGAAAAGTCTGGTCAAGTTAAATGAGTGACCTTGGTCAATTGCTGAACCTTTTGGTGACTTCTTTGTAAAGGAGAGTGTTGAGTAGATAATTTGTAAGATCTTTTCCTGCTCTAAAAGTTCGTGATTTCAAATGGCTAAGATGTTATTTTCTATACTAGTACACTCAAATCACTAAGATTTATCATATTCATTCAACAAGCACATTACATCCGTAGCTAAATTTCCCAAATTGTATTTGATTGTATACATTTAGAATGATCTAACAACTTCTAGGAGCGCTTTAAAAGGTAACATCAATCCTAGCATATCTGAAGAAACTGAAACCTCATTAGAATTTAAACCATACCCAACACAAAGTGACAGTTAAAATCTCATTCATTCTTTAAAGCTCAACTCCAATCCAACGTTCTCCAAGAAGCCTCTTCTCACCAAGGCTCCCTCCCCAAAAATCACTCCTTTCATGATACCCTGCAACCCTTTGATGATATCTCTTCACTAACACCTATTTTATTCTACCCTTTTCCTTGTTCCATTTTAATCACTAATGGTTTGTCCATTTGCCTCTTCAGATTACAGTTTTTCTTGAATGCACATTCCTAGTTTTAATTATCTGTATAAGAAAAGATTATATCTACAGTCCTTTGTGCATAGTTACTCCTTAAAAAAGAAAAAATCAGGGGTGGGAAGGGAGATTTAATGATACTGCTAAATTCTGACCAACTAGATGGTCACAAGCTGAAGTTATGCTATTTGAATTTCCCTAATACAGGACTTCCATGAACTCCCCTGGATACTTAAAGAAAAATACAAATTGATATCTGGAGTCACTTGTTACTTAAATAGTTTTGGAAAGAGTAGACTCTAGCCAATTGTGACAAGAGGCTCTTATTTGTAAAGGAGGAAAAATGGAAGTTACTCAATTCATCTCCCAAATGCTTAATGGTTGTATTAAGAAAAGTAATAAAAATAATATTGTTATATATATATATATATATATATAATAAGTATAGATATTAAAGATGATTAGTGGTAGCATCAGAAATATTAAATAATATTTATTTAGATCGATAAAATATATAAAATGGTAACATATAGATATTAAAGATCATTAGTGGTAGAATGAGAATATTAAATAAATAGTAGCTATAGATCTGTTTTTAGAATCAGCTTTAACACAACACCAGAGGTCTGGAGAGATGCAGGAAAATGAAATTTCAAAGTAAAAGTTTTATATCTATACATACACACACACATATATGTACACACATACATATACATATATATGTATCTATATAAATGAAATGTTAACTGAAAACTAAGCATAGTCAGTTAAATAAGTAATTGGAAGTGTTCACCACAGAGGAGTTGACTACAAATAACCAAAATTGCAAAGACAGTAATGAGGGAGAAAGAACCAAAAATCGGGGGTGGGAGGTGTGAATAAAAATAACTGATGAGTAAAGAAAAGCAATGAAAGAAAGATAATAGGTTAATTGTTTATATAATTAAACAAAAGTCAAGGCAACATTATTTAAGGCAGCTGCTTATATTCTAACCTCAAACTTCAAGCTTTCAAGTCATTTTTAATCTCATGGACATAGTCTTCTATATCTGATTTAAGACATAAAGCATCCCACTTCATTGCCAAGAAATCCATGACTCTTGCCAATGTTTTTCTAAGGTGAAGCTTCCATAAAAATAAAATAAATTCTGTGTCCTCTTAGCTACTATATTTAACACCTTCTTCTCAATGAGGAGACATCATACAGATGATGTTTGAGCACAGATACTATCATATGACGTAACTGTGTAAACTAGAGTGGTTTTTTAAAAAAAGATGGCACTGTTGGTTTCAGCACCATTAAAATTGAAAAAAATAATTTTCACCAAAGGGAAAAGGGCTCCAAAAACTGAAAATAAAAAGTGATTATCTAATAAAATAAGAAAAAAAGAATTAAAATATTTAAATGACTATTAAAATTTTTAGACCAAAGACCCTTTAAAATCAATAAGAAGTATACTAAGATCCCCAACAGTATGGAAGTTTATAGAAGACCCTAAAACCCATCTGTTCACAGAATAAATACAAACGGCCAATAAATGTAAGGAAATATGTTCTGCCTATAGAAATCTAATACATAAAAATATGTCCAATTAGGAGATCTATCATATTTCATGTTTTTCCCATAAAATTAGCTGAAATAGCAACAGTGCTATATTACTAAACTCTAACGAAAGTGTGTTGAGACAGGCATGCCTCTATGCTAGTAATATACACTGACACAATTGCTCTAGAAAGAAAGCTGACAATACGAAACAACTGCTTTATAGAATATATGTGCCACTAAATCCAGTGTTTCTATTTATAGATATCTCTTCTACAGAAATAAGCAAAGATATGGACAAGGATTTTGTATAATGATGTACATCTCAGCCATAATTGCTATAAAAGGGGAGAAGGTATGTAATGCTTACATATTCAAAGTAATCTTGCTTTTTCATACTCAACAAAAGTCCCCTTATCTGAATGAAATCAATAGTTAGTGGGAAAAAGTTGATTAAAGCAAAAATAATTTTTAAAATGATGCATACATACTGTATTAGTTAAGATTCAATTCGGCTTCAAGCAACGGAAACAAAAAATAGCAGTGACCTAAACAAGACAAATTTGTTTCTTTTTCAAATGAAAATCTAGAGGTAGGTGGTCTAGTGCAGGTATGGCCATCAAAAGCATTCCAAACTGAAATAGACACTTTCTGTCTTCTTGCTCAGCCATCTGTGGCCACTATTCCTAATTTCAGTTCCAGCAATCACACCTACCTTGCAAGAGCAAAGATGAAAGGGAAGAAGGAGGAAGAGAAGAGCATTCTTGCATCCAGGGAAAATTTCCTAAAGTTGCATACTCCATTTTCCTTTTCATTCCATCCTTTACATGGGAAATGTAGACTACCTTAGGCAATCATGTGTTCAAGTGAAAATCAGGATTCTTTCACGATTTAGCTCTTCCTCATCCTTTGACTTACCATTGCATACCACCCTGGGCTAGGCTTGCATATATTAGTCTTTCAGTAACCAAATGCATGGATAATGCACACACGTGACAGTGCTACTCTCACATGACATGACCTTCTACTTCAACCAGATGTAAGCTTTCACAAGATTTCCAATTACTGAGCTGTTGCCATCAGGGACAATACTCTCTAATACTCAGTCAGATATCCGCAGACAGTTACTATCTTAAATGCTACTGGGCCTAAATTCACTGACAAATCAAGGTAATCACAGTTAAATCACATCTGCAACGCAGACAGCAAAGCATAGCACTCAGACTCCTAGAATGCCATGGCGTGAATAGAATTTTAAGGCATTTGGAAATCAGTAGAATAATGATGAAAATATAGATTACATAGGGCTATCAGAACGTGTTTGACTGCCCTGTGGGATAGCCCAATCCTAAGAAGCACTCAGTGACCCTTTCTGTACCCTGAGATATTTCTGAAAGAACCTTTTTAAGATTTTACCCAGATTATATTGCCCTGCTAATTTGGTATCTTCTATTCCCTCCTTGCTTCAAGTAATGCACCCCCCTTCTTTTTCAATCCAAAAGAGACCTGTGAATTGTACATTCTTAATGACTTGAAAGCTTAGCTATAGATACAGATACCGATCTAGATATAAATTAAATATTTTTAAACAGCTTCCCTAAGTAGTAAACGTTTTCCACATATTGATTTCTTTTCTTCCAATGGAAGTGTCTCCTTAAAACTCTTTATTATAATTTCTCAAATGTTTGCATACATGCATGCCAGTTCTGAAATCACAGTCTTTCAGACTGTCTTTTTTTCTTGTAACTTTGTTTTTTTCCTGTAACTTTTCTAGCTACCTTGTCTTAGATCCCATAGTTAGATTACCTTTCATAACTCCTCATTAGTTTCAACACAGAATGCTTATAGCTACTTACTATAAATATTAGTGATAGTACCCTGCTCTAGTAGAAGCATTCAGCACTCATAGAGTTGCGTTAAAAGCATAACATCACAGTGCCTAGATTCTAGTCTCCAGAAATATAAAAGGATTCAAGAGCCCAACACTATTTTCTTAAGATCCTCCCATGTTTATAAGATAAAGTATACAAATATGTTTGTACTTTACTAACGAAAACATCGTGGTCAACCAGAAATAGTCAGTAATAACTGTCATAGTCTAGAAAGGAAGAAAGTGGAATGTTTGATTCTTTATAAAACACTGCTACTTTTCTGGGCTCTGCTTTTCAGCCTCACTCCTTTAAGACTATAATAGACACAGATAGTAGATGTCTGACTCATAATTACTCCCCTTTCTCTGAGAACAACTTCCACACATGATTGGGCAAACATGACATGTCAATGAAGTGGCCTTGTCCATACTATTTGGCCCTGACCCTTGGCCATGGTTGAAGGGTCCAGGTACAGGCAACTAATGCAGGCTTGGCTAATCAAAATTATTGTCAAGAATTTTTCAGACTATACTATACTATACCGAGGGTCTCAATATATTCCTGATGGTAACGGAGGCTAAGGAGCTATCTACAAGGGACTGGATGTTTGTGGTCCCACAAAACTCATATTGAAATCCTAACTCCCAACATAATGATATTGGGAGGAGAGGTCTTTGGAAGGTACTTAGGTCATGAAGGTGGAGCCCTCATGAATGAGATTGGTGCCCTTATAAAAGGAACTTCAGAGAGCTCACTTGCTGTCTTTCTGCCATGAATAGACATGAAAAGCTGGCACTCTGCAGTCCACAAGAGTGCCCTCACTAGAATCTGATCATGCTGCCACCCTGATCTATTTCTCGAGAACTGTGAGACATAATTTTCTGTGTTTATAAGCCACCTCGGCTATGGTACTTCATTTTAACAACCCAAATTGAATATGACACTTTTCACAGCTACATTATCTGCCACATGGTGGTATCTAAACCTGACTTAGTGCAATATTTTCCTGAAGAATGCAATCAGATTAAAATAAGTATTGCTAGCCTTTATCATAAATTCCTGCTTCTTTTGCATGCATATTTTAAATCCCAAATCAGATAAGTATAGGGAAAATTCTGTATGGATATGTAGTTATAATGCTAGCATACAGTCTGTGTTATGGTGATAGCTAGGAAGTTAGCTTCTCCTTCAGATAACCTACTGGATTTCCTTAAAATCTGAGCTCATGGAAGGCATGCGGCATTACTCTTCTGAGAATGTTGGCCACATTATTTCTGCAATACTCTCAGTTAGATGATTTTCTCATATCTGACATCATATTCAATTATATGCCTCACCTCTTTTCCTATAAATAACAAAAATAAGATTGATCAGAAAATAATGGTTATTCTCCACTCGGAAATATGAGGGGTCTTCAAAATGTTCACAGAAAATATGTATTATTAAAAAGAAAAACTATGCATGGATTTCAAAACTTTACTGCACCAAAATAAACTCATACTAACTTGTTATAACATGACTGACGATGATCTCATTTAAGGCTCTGAGAAAGGTAAGACATAAGTTTAAAAAGAGCCCCTATCAGAGAAACATGCATTCTGCTACAATTAAAGCAAAAGCAGACATCACATTTATCATGACGCTTAGGTAGAGGAATGGTGAGCTCACCGATGCTTTAGAACAGTTTATGAGAAGAATGCCCAAAAGAAACCAGTCATTTGCAAATGGATAACTAGTTTTAAGAAGGGATGACACAACACTGAAGATGAAGCCCACAGATGCAGACCATCTACATCAATTTTCAAGGAAAAGAATTCATCTTGTTTGTGACCTAACTAAACAGGACCAATAATTAACAACAGAGACAATAGGCAAGACCATAGACATCCCAATTCATTTGCCTGACACAATTCTGAGTGAAAAGTTAAAGTTGAGCAAACCTTCCACTCAGTGGGTGCCAAAACCTTCCACTCAATGGGTGTCTGCAGCTCAGCTGCAGACAAGAGCAGAGCTTTCAATGGAGATTTTAAATAAAGTGAGATTAAGATCCTGAAGAATTTCTTTGAATAATTGTAATAATAGATGGAACATGGCTTTACCAGCATGATCCTGAGGACAAAGCACAATCAAAGCAGTGGCTACCAAGAGGTGAAAGTGGTCAAAGCAAAAGCAAACCAGTTGAAAGCAAAGTTGTGGCAACAGATTTTTGGGATGCTCAAGACATTTTGCTTGTTGTTATCTTTCCAGAGAGCCAAAGAATAACATCTGCTTATTATGAGGGTTGTTTCAGAAAGTTTGTCAAAGCATTAGCAGCTAAATACCTGGGAAAGCTTACCCAGAGGGTCTTTCTTCACCAGGATGATGCTCCTGCTCATTCCTCTCATCAAATGAGGACAATTTTGTAAGCATTTCTACGGGAAATCATTAGACATCCACCTTAAAATCCTGATTTGGCTATTTCTGACTTCTTTTTATTTCTTAATTTTAAAAAGTCTTTAAAGGACAGTCATTTTTCTTCAGTTAATAACATAAAAAAGACTACATTGACATGGTAAACTTCCCAGGATCCTCAGTTCTTTAGGGGTGAACTAAATGGCTGGGATCATTGTTTACTAAAGTGTCTTGAACTTAATAGAGCTTATGTTGAGAAATAAAGTTTATATTTTTATTTATATTTTAATTATATTTTCATGAATTTTAAGTCCCCCATACATTGCTCAGACCCATAGCAAGTATTCAATAAATGTCTGATGAATGAAATAATTCAAGATAAATGTTATATAATATGAAATACATAAGATGTATAAATACATCTATATCTATTAAACTATGTCTGATTAATATTAATATATCTATCATTCTCTTACGATTATAGATTAATAGAATTTATACATCTAAATGAGAGTTATCAAATTCAAATTAGTCACCTTGTCTAGGGGAGACTGTCGTTACTCAAATCAAGTTGAATCCTTTTGAAATCCCTTTGTACTGTGGCATGATTTGGAATAGTTTTAAGATATGAGCAAATCTCCTGATTTTAAAGTGTATTTAATTTTTTGTTTTGTTTTATTTGTTTAATGCTTTGGAATCAACTGGGGGAAAATCATTGGCATTAAATAACTGGAATAGAGCTTGGCAATCATCTAATTAGGTTATACAGTCAGAAGACAATGTTTTTACTCAAAATAAATAAGAATGGCAAATTTTTTTCTTATGATTTGATTTTAGACCATAACCCTTTTAACCTTCTATGTGCTAGGGCGTTTTTCATTATAATTAATCCTACCCTAAAACAAGCAACATAGGCATCATTTCTACTTTATTAACAATGATGCTGAAATACAGAAGGTGTAATGACTAAGGCTGAAAAATCCAGTAAAGTATATACCATATAGACATGTTTACTTTACTGATGCTCTGCTTACATGGTGGAGATTCCAATGGCAAGTTTTTATAATGAGAAACTTCCCCACTGGCTACAGTTTATTGGATCAGAGAGGGAAAGAGGTAACTTCCTTGATTAGAAAGCTAATCTATTCTTCTTAGGGAAGTTGGAACTGGGGCTAAGAGAATCATTGTTTCTTTCTTTCAATAGGCCATGTAAACTATCAAGCTGTGGTGTGGCCCTCTTTTCTCTGCCATATCAATTCAAGAATCAGAGGTGATTTGCTCTTGATGGGAGTCATGAACTATTATATCATCAGTCGAACCTGCTTTTAGCCACTGAGCAGAGGTGAAGATAATAGGAATCTGCAGAAAGCAGCATAAGCACATGCAGAGAGAGGAGCCAGATGAAATGCAGAGAGAGATTTGGGGTGGTTTTCTGAACCTTCATTTTATTTCTTTCCTAAGATCCAACTACATGCCTATACTTAGTTTCTAGAAAATAGCCATTGTAGTGTTACAGTACATTCACATTTTGATGAAGCCAGCACAACTTCATAGCAGTTATTAATCGGTTTTGTCTGATCATTTATCTCTCCACTTCTGGAAATAGCACGCCTCTTCCTTGGGTATCCTTCTACTCTTCACTTTATGTGCTAGTAATGGTATGTCCATCATGATACCCAACCCACATAGGAAAGGCAAATTATCCAGGCCACATAAAATATTACAACCAGCTCTACCCCAGTGATTTGTTTAGGGATAGCCACATGACTTAAACCAGACTTCCCCCCAGGTCTTTTTTTTTTTTTTTTTTTTTTTTTTTTTTTTTTTTTTTTTTTTTTTTAATTAATATGAGCACGGGAATAGAGAAATATTCCCTCCTTCTCTGGCATATTTTTAGTTAGAATGATGCAAACCAGAAGCATTTATTTATTCATTCATTCATTCATTTATGTGCCTATTTATGTATTTGTTTATATTGTTCCATTTTGCCTCCTAGAGATTTAACAATTAGGAAAATAACATAATAATATTCTCTCAGTTTATCTCACTAAATTGTCAAAAGATTGAACATGCACTTGGCAACAGCTTTCTATATTCTTAGGTTAAGTTATTCAATATTAGACTTCAATAAGATATATTGGTTATACTTAAGCAAAATGCCATGAAATAAAATTCCAAATCTATATGGTAATATCCCACATAAGGATATGCATATTGTGTTTCTGATTTTTCTAATGGTTGAGAGAACCCTGAATCAGAACTGCAAACCAGAGGGGAGTGGTAGTATGTGAGTATCTTTGTTCTTTTTAGACATTCAGAGGTCCAGGCTGATGAATATTCCTTCGTCTTAACACATGATTTTCAAGGCTGTACGAGGCAGCCCATGAGAAAAGAGGAAGGGACGATTTTCTTTGCATTTTGTATGCGCCTGGATGATCCTTATCACCTCCATTCAGATTCCACTCACAAACGCTCAGTCATATGGCTACACTTAAATGTAAGAGGGGTTGGCAAATATAGTCTAGGTTTAGGTCCAGGATGAAATTGATGTGAGTTTGACAAACAGAAATCCAGTTCTTCCTCTACACTCCCTTGGTGATTCGGAAATAATGAAGTGTAGAAGAATATGCAGAAGTGTGTAGCCTCAGCACTGCCACATAACCAAAGTAATATTTACATCAAATGGCCTGGTATGAAGAGCTCAAGACATGGATTCAGAAGACTATGTTTTCAGTCCCATTCCTAACACAAACTAATTCTGTGTTATTGGTCAAGTCACTCAATATTTCTGGGCTTTATGTTCTTTATAAGTAAAATGGGCATATTAAAATACCTGTCTTCACCTACATCATAGGGTCACTGTCACCACCAAATTAAGTACAGTATGTTGAACCCCTGACCTCAGGTGTTCCACCCACCTTGGCCTCCCAAAGTGCTGGGATTACAGGCTTGAGCCACTGCACTCGGTCCAACATAACTTTTTGGGGTACACATTTCAACCCATAACATGGAACTTGCCCCATATCCTCCAGTTGCTTCCTATCTCATTCAGAATAAAGCTGAAGTCGCATACAAAGCCCTACACATCTGATCCCTGACTCATATGACCTCACCTTTATTTCCTCTCCTCAGAGATCACTTTGCTGCAGCCTAATGGCCTCCTTGTTGCTCCTTCTATCTTGGAGCTTTGCATCTGCTTCTAGAATGCTCTTTACCCAGAGATCTGCATGGCTGTTTACCTAACCTCCTTCCACCCTTTGCACAAATGTTGTTTCCCAGTGATGCTTTCTCTAACACTCTATGTAAAATTACAAACAACCTTACCCGACAGTTTATCACACTTCCTTTTCTTCCTCCACAGAGCTTCTCACCTTCTAATACACCATAATTTACTCATTCATTGTGCTTTTTACATGTCCACAACATGACTTCCCTCTTCAGCCATGAAAAATATTTTAAATTATATTTTACATCTACATTTATATAAAGACAAATGTAATCTAGCATGGATGTATTATTATAATATTTCTAATTTTTATTTCCATTTTAAAAGACAGTGAAATGAAAATATTTTTTGTGGGACCCTTTGGGTGTTACAAGCCTTATGCTCTGTGTCTACTGTGCCTAATGGATTAGTTGGTCCTGGTTTGTGTCTCTCTTTTTCCATCAGAATGTAAGCTCTTTAAGGATGAAGACCTTCCGTTATTTTCTTCATTGATGTTTCCCTAGCAAGTAAAATAGGGCCTGGCATATCATAATGCTCAATAAAGATTTGTTGAACATATGGATGGCTAAAATTATGATTTTGCTTTTCCATTATAATTGAAGTTTTTATTGTGGTAGTGAAATAGGTTTGTGTGGCCTAACATAGAATGTGCTATTGTTTACATTTCAGTACTTCATTTGTCAACATGAAGGATACTTCTGCTATAGGCCAACCAATCTCTGAACTATCAACTGAACTCCAGCCTTATACAACCTTACAAAATTCTTGGGAACCATGGGAAGCTTATGAGAAGTGAAACAGAGGAAATACTTTTATGTAGCCCACTTTGGCTCTCTGGAGAGTCCTATGCTGGGTCAGGAAATTATTACAAATATTATGAGACACAGCTTTTTGAACTTTTAAAAAACTTCCATAAAGGATTAGAAAAATAATTTTTCCTGGTACCTTGAGGTTAGCCATAATATTGAAATATATTCTGGTTAACAAAATACATCAGGAAAACCTTAAAATAATTTTATAGAACTAAACAAGCGTGGTTGCCATATTACACAGATTTGTTTTAATGAAAAAAAATTTTAAAAAGAACTCTGAAAACTGGTGGGTCTCAGGTGGTAGAGCAAAGACAAGAGAATAACTAAATTTGATTTGTATTTATTAGAAAAGGAGAGATCAGACTTTCAATTTGATTTGGGAAAACTGAAGCTCAACGTGCAGAGCTACAAATATTGCTTATTTTGTACTGAAGAATCCTGGGTCTTATGCATTTCTTAGGATAAAATGTGAGCACTGAAACCTTTTTTTGAGAGGAAATGTTATTTCACGGAAGGCAGAAACTTAGTACAGTGCTGCATATATTTAATAATATGCACAATATTCAAATGTACGGCCGATTAGCAACCTTCAGGTTTATTTCTTTACCCGTAGTAGAATGACTGTGAAACGTCTCATTTGTTCACCTTTCAACAATCTCATAGTGTTTTTCTCAGAACTTGATTAACACTTAATATTTAGTTACTAATATCTGTGCTCCATTACACTGGTGAGGACACATATACAATTTATTTTAATACATATGTTACCTAGCACTATGCCTTTCATCTTGAATAAGGTATTTAAGGGTGGAACTGTTGAATGCAAAACAATTTAAGAATGATAATATAGGATTATTTTCTTGAGGTTACTTTCATTGTATAAATATTAGGAAATTCTTTCCTCTGAAGGTTTCTTTTTTACTATCTGGCATGTGTATGTTTCATTTACCTATTTAAGATATGGAGTGCCAATCTCATCAGAGCAAAGCAGAGGATAGACCCACTACTTATCAAATATATGCCTAGAAACTTGCTGGGGACATTATATATAGAACCTCATTTAATAGTTGTATTAGTCCATTTTTGGTTGCCTATAATAGAATAGCTGAAACTGAGTAATTGATAAAGTAAAGGGATTTATCTCTTATGGTTATGGAAGCTAAGATATCCAGGCCACGTCTGGTAAGAGCCTTCTTGCTGATGGGGACCCTCTTCATAGTCCTGAAGTGGCGCAGGGCATCGCATGGCCAGGGGAATGAGCATGCTAAGCTGCTAACTCAGGGCTCTCTTCCTTTTCTTTTAAAGCCACTAGTCCCACTCCATTAATCCATTAACCCATCAATTCATTAATCTATTAATTCATAAGTGGATTAATTCATAAGGGCAGAGGCCTTATGACCAAATCACCTCTTCAAGGTCCCACCTCTCAATACTGTCACATTGAGGATTAAGTTTCAACATGAGTTTTGGAGGGGATAAATAATGAAAACATAACATGTAGTCAACAACTATTTAGAACTATAGAAGTTATTTACTCCATATTATACATTTTAAAAAGGCCAAGTGCCAAATGACTAACTGACTTGCTTAAGGTCAGTCAACAGGTTACAGCAAAAGAGGTTAAATTTGAAACTGGATCTATCTAATTCCAAAACCTACGTTGTTTTTCCTATACCTTCACATGAGCAAAAGATTAACTCTGTGTAGTAATCTGGCATTTAGGAATGGAGCAAGGTTTTTTTTTTAAAGTAACATATTAAAAGATCACATAATAAATTTATATAAAATAGCTTAAATTTTAATTCAGTAGCCACCACATTAAAATAAGAGTTCTTAATACTAATTTCTGTCAAGGAAACCTATATGAAAATGATGAGTACATTCCTGGGAAAATGTAGGCATATACCCTGACAGATATTGGCCAGTGTGATTTTGTATCATTTTTACTTATACATTTTGCCATATTCAAGTAAATTGTGAAAATAATTCTGCAGTTTTACCTTCTTTGTGCTTCCTTTTTTGGGATTACTTATTTCTGCCTATCTTCTTTAGTCATTTTAAATAATTTTAATTAGTGCATAAAAATTGTACATATTTGGGTAGTACCATGTGATGTTTCAATACATGTATATCCTGTGAAATGATGAAATCAGGGTAATTAGCATATCCATCACCTCAAGTGTTTTTCATTTCTTTGTAGTAAGAATATACAAAATCCTCTCTTCTAGCTATTTTGAAATATTAGGTACATTATTGTTAACTAAAGTAAAGCACTGTACAATATGACATGAGAACTTATTCCTTCTATGTAACTGTGACTTTGTACATGTTCAACAGTTTCTTTTCCTGTGCCTCTCTCTTTCCCAGTCTCTGGAAACCAATGATCTACTTCTATGAGATCAGCTTTTAAAAATCCCACATATGAGTGAGATCATGCAGTATTTGTATTTCTGTGCTTAACTTATTTCACTCAACATGATGTCTTCCAGGTTCATTCATGTTGTCACAAATGCCAAAATTTTGTTTTGTTAAATGTCTGAATAGTATCCCACTGTGTATATATGTACACTACATTTTCTTTATCAGTTCATCCACTGATGGACACTTAGTTTGATTTCATATCTTGGCTATTGTGAATAGTGATGCAAAAAACATGGGAGTGAAGACATCTGGTTGACATACTGATTTCATTTCTTTTGTATATATTTCCAGTAGTGGGGTAGCTGGATTACATTGTAGTTATATATATATATATATATATATATATATATATATATTTTTTTTTTTTTTTGAGGAATCTTCATACCATTTTCCATAATGGCTGTACTACTTTGCATTCCCACCAAAAGTGTATAAATGTTCCCTTCCCCCATATTCTTGTTAACTCTTATCTTTTGGCATTTTGTTTGTTTCCTTTTGAGATAGAGTCTCACTCTGTCGCCCAAGCTGCAGTGCCCTGGCATGATCCAGGCTCACTGCAACCTCTACCTCCTGGGTTCAAATGATCCTCCGACATCAGACTCCCAAGAAGTTGAAATTACAGGCGTGTGCCACCACACCCAGCAACTTTTTGTATTTTTAGTAGAGATGTTGATAATAGCCATTCTAACTGGAGTAAGGTGATATGTCACTGTAGTTTTGATTTGCATTTCCTAATGATTAGTGATGTTGAGCATGTTTTCATATGTCTGCTAGTCATTTATATGTGTTCTTTTGGGGAATGCCTATAAAGATCTTTTGCCTATTTTAAAATCAGATTTTGTTGTTGTTGTTATTGAGGTGTTTGAGTTCCTTAAATATCTGGATGTTACATGCTTGTCAGAAGAATAGTTTGACAATATTTTCTCCCATTATTTAGGTTTTCTTTTCACTTTGTTTATTGTTTCATTTAATGTGCAGAAGCTTTTTAACTTGATGTAATCCCATTTGTTTATTTTGGCTTTTAATTGCTTGTGCTTTTGGAGTTTTATTCAAATAAGTCTGCCTAGTTTAATATTATGAAGTGTTTCCCCTATGTTTTATTCCAATAGTTTAATGTATTTGAATCTTACATTTAGACCTTTAATCCATTTTGAGTTTATTTTTATATGGTGAAAGAGAGGGGTTCAGTTTCATTCTTCTGCATGTGGATATACAATTTTCTAAGCACCATTTATTGAAGAGACTGCCCTTTCCCCATGTTTGTTCTTGGAAACTTCACTGAAAATCACTTAGCTATAGATGCAGAGGTTAATTTCTGGATTCTCTATTCTGTTACATTGGTCTATTTGTCTGTTTTTATGCCAATATCATGCTATTTAGGTTACTATAGCTTTGTAATATATTTTCAAATCAGGTTCTGTGACGTCTGCAGCTTTTTTCTTCTTTTTTTTTTCTTTCTTAAGATTGCTTTGGCTACTTGGAGTATTTTGTTGTTGTATACAAATTTAGTTTTATTTTTCTCTATTTCTGGGAAAAATGTCATTAGTACTATGATACAGATTGCCTTGAATCTGTAGAATGGGTAGAATGGACAATTTAGCAACATTAACTGTTCTGATTCATGAACATGAGCTATCTTTTCATTTATTTGTGTCTTTTACAATTTATTTTATTAAAGTTTTATAGTTTTCAGTATAAAGATATGTTACTTCCTTGGTTAAATTTATTCCTAGGTATCTTATTTTTTGATAGCTATTATAAATGGGATTTTAAAAGTTTCTTGTTCATACAGTTCACTGTTAGTATATAGAAATGTTACTGGCTTGTGTGTTGATTTTGCATCCTACAACTTTGCTGAATTTGTTTATTAATTCTATCAGGTTTTTTGGTGGAGTCTTTAGGGTTTTCTGTATATATGATTATGTCATCTCTAAATAGGGACAGTTTGACTTCCTACTTTCCAAATTGAATACCTTTTATTTCTTTCCTCTTGTCTAATTTATCTGGCTAGGACTTGCAGTACTATGTTAAATAGAATTGTGAAAGTGGGCATTTTTGTCTTGGTCCAGATCTTAGGGGTAAAGCTTTCAGCTTTTCTTCATTCACAATGATGCTAGCTGTGACCGTCCTATATGTGGCTGATATGATTTGGATGTGTCCCCTCGCCAAATCATTTTGCAATTGTTATATCCTCTTCTGAATGGACCCCTTTATCATAATATAATGATCTTATTTGTCTCTCTCTACTGTTTTGGTCTTAAAGTCTATTTTACGTGGTATTATATATATCATGTTATATTTATATATAAATATAAATGTATATAACGTATATACACATATACACACACACACATATATGTGTGTATATAAATGTGTAAAACTACTCCTGCTCTCATTTACTTTCCATTTACATGGACTGTCATTTTCTGATCATTCACTTTCAGTGAAGAGTTTCACTTACAGGTGTAGTGAATTTCTTGGAGGTAGCAAATAGTTGGGTCTTCTGAAATCTTTTCAGCACTCTGTATCTTTTAATTAATCCATTTACATGCGAGGTTATTATTTATAGGTAAGAACTTACTCCTGCCATTTTGTTAATTGTTTTCTGGCTGTTTTGTAGCTCCTTTGTTTCTTTCTCACTCTTTTCCATCATGGTTTGTTGGCTTTCTGTACTTATAAATTTTGATCCTTTCTCTCTCTCTATTGTATATCAACTGTAATTTTTATCTTTGTAGCTACAATGGGGCTTACTTAAGATTTTGTATAATTATAAGAAGCTATTTTAAACTGTGACAACTTAACTCCGATCACATACAAATACTCTAGACTCTTCTCCTCCCCCACTTCACAGTTTAAAATTTTGTGTTGTTGGTTTAGATCTTTTTATATTGTCTATCATTTAATATTTTATTGTAGATATAATCATTGAGCATTCTGATTTTAATCTTCATACTGGAGATTTAAAAGTTTATATACTACTGTTATAGCAATGTAATACTCTGTTTATGAATTTACCTCTACCAGCAAGGTTTATCCTTTCATATGTTTTCACATTAGTAGTTACTGTCCTTTCACTTTCAGTTGAAGCACTCCCTTAAGCACTTCTGGTAAGGCCTGTCTTGTAGGGATACATTTTCTCAGTTTTTGCTGTCTAAGAAATGCTTTATTTCTTCTTCCCTTCTGAAGGATTGCTTTGTTGGGAATAGTATTTTTGGCTGGCAGTTTTTATTTTTCAGCATTTTGAATATACCCTTCCATTCTCTTGTAGCCAGCAAGGTTTCTGCTGAGAAATCTGCTGATAGTCTAACATAGATTCCTTTATATGTGATTTAATGGGTTTTTCATGCTGCTTTTATAATTCTCTCTTTGTCTTTGATTTTTGACAGTTTGATTATAATGTGCCTTGGAGAGGACCTCTTTGGGTTGAATCTGTATGGGATGTGTTTCTGGTATCTGGATGTCTGTATCTCTCCCAAGACTAAGCAACTTTTCAGTTATTATTTCGTTAAACAAACTTCCTCTGCCTTTCTATACCTTTGCTTAATAGTGTCCTGTTAAGTCATGTAGATGTTCTTTATTCTTTTTCATGCATTTTCTCTTTTTCTTCTCACTGTGTTTCAAAAGACCTGTCTTCAAGTTCAGAAATTCTTCTGTTTTATCTAGTATGCTATTGATACTTTCAACTGTATTTTTATTTTATTGATTGATTTATTCAGTTCCAAGATTGCTGTTTGGTTCTTTTTTAATGGTATCAATCTCTTTGTTGAATTCAGATTATAGATTTTTTTTCTGATTTTATTGAATTGCAGCTTGCTAAGTTGCCATAAATTCATTATTTTGAATTTCTTTTCAGGCAATTCATAAATTTTCATTTTTTAGGGTCATTTACTAGAGAATGTTTTTGTGTGCTCCTTTGGTGATGTCATGTTTATTTGCTTTTTTATGTATTTTTTTTGTCCCTATGTTGATATCTGGAACAGTCACCTCTTCCAGTTTTATAGAGTGGTTTTTGTAGGGAAAGACTTTCACCTGCAGATATGCCTTGGGTTGTTAGTTGAGTAGAATGTGTTGGCTATGATTCTAGGTGGGTGCAATAGTGTAATCCCTGAACAGTTTATTCAGCTATAGTCAAATTCACCAATACCTGCTAATTCCTTGGTGGCCTCCCTGTAGGAGTTTGTGTGGCAAGTCCACTGAATCAGGATAAGGCTCTCCTGGGAGTAACACACGCGGCTGGTGAGTTCAAGAGTCCACCAGCTCATAGTAGGTTCCCCCTGGAAGTGGCATATCTCTCTGGTGAGTATGCTGAATAATCCACAGCTTTGGGATGGCGACACCCTGGAAATGATGCACCTAGCTGGTAACTGTGCTTGAGGCACCTAGGGGCCAGTCTGCTGGGTTTGGGCAGAGATTCACTGGGGATGGCATACCTGGGTGGTGAGCACAGGGGCCGGTGCACTGCTTTGGGGCAGGAAATCCCTGGAAACTGTGCACATGGCTGGTGAGCAAGTTGGTGGCACTTCTAGGCCAGTCTACCAGTTTGATACAGGTATCCCCTGGGGGCAGTATGCCTCATTGGTGACGACACCAGTGGTGCACATAGACACATTCGATATTTCCTTCAGTCTTCTAGATCTTGTCTTCATGCACTGGTGATTTTTTCTATTATTTATTTATTTATTTATTTATTTACTTTTTATTGTTTTTTGAGATGCAGTCTCACTCTGTCTGCAAGGCAGGAGTGCAGTGATGTGATCTCAGCTCACAGCAACTTCTGTCTTCCAGGTTTAAGCAATTCTGTCTCAGCCTCCTGAGCAGCTGGGATTACAGGCATGTGCCAGCACACCTGGCTAATTTTCAAATTTTTGGTAGAGATAGGATTTCATCATGTTGGCCAGGCTGGTCTCTGGAACCCCTGACCTCAGGTTATCCACCTATCTTGGCCTCCCAAAGTGCTGGGATTACAGTTGTGAGCCACTGCACCCAGCCTGAATTCATTATTTACACCAAGTTTCTATCTTCTTCTTTTTCTTTCCTTCAAGGCCTAATTACAATATTATGTGTAATTCCAAAAAGTCCCCAAAATAGACTCATGCAATGTTACTTCTCAGATTTCAGACCTAGGAAAAATATCTCTTTCCTGATAATTTGGTTTTCTGTATTATTGGCTATTGTGAGTGATAGATCCTGTTATGTTCCCGTTTTGCTTTGTATGCCTGAAAGATAAGCATTTGCTTTTGTGCACCACAGCAATAGTATCTCCAGTCTTCAATGTCTGGAGTGACTATTGGTCCTATCATTAGTTGTCCATTGCCATTTTTTAAAAATTATGTTACAGTTTTTCCATGTGTAATGTTGACTTTTAAGATATGTCACTTTTATATTGAAGGTAAGAAAGAAATACAGAAAAAGATGAGGAAGATACTGAAAGAAAAAGAGAGAAAAATGGGAAAATGAAACATTTTAAGTTTGCTTCAAGTCTGGCTTTGCCCTGCTTTCTTCACTTTAAGTTAATGATTTTTGTCTTGATCAACTGACCAAGTTCTTGCTCTGTATCTAACTTGGAGAAACTAGGATGGCTACTTTACTCTTTTGTGCTTGGGAACACTTCCTGATATCTCATTTCCTCTGGAACTGAAGCAGTTCTTCATTTTGAAAAACTGTTTTGATAGTTTCTCTTCGTCCCAAACTGGAGCCCTCCTTCTGAATTCCACAGCTACATAGGAGGGTCTTATGCCATTGGTTAATATCCCCAACTGTGGATGTGCATTCAGAAGGAGTTATGCAACTAATATAATGCATTTTTCTAATTCAATTAATCAGAACTTTACTGGGTTTCCACTGTATACAAAGTGTTATACAAGCTCCATAATCATGAATATGAATAAGACATTAATTCTATTCTTTACAGAGTTACAATCTATACTGATCTATGTGTATGTCTACATATATACCTGTAATCAAGCAGACAGAGACGTGGATCATAACAGCGCTCCTCAAACTCTAGGACTGAAAGTATTGCCTAATGGCACATTCTTAGGGCAGACCCAAGGGTGTGTGTGAGCTCCACAGCACCAGCTCTCACTCTGATATTTCCCTGTCTATTCAATGGTGACTGTAGTGGTGGTGGATTGTTGTAGGAGTAACATTGAATTCAAACTCCTGAATGCTAGCTATGTGAACCTAAATCAGTTACTTATCATCTTTGTATTTCATTTCCTTGTTAATAGTATATAGCCATATGCATTTATTAAATGAATGAACATAGATATAATGTATGTACCTCGCACAAACTATTCTAGGCCCTGGAGATACAGTGGTGTACAAGAGAGTTAAGTTTCTGTTTCATAAAGATTAAATTTGGAGGACATTTAGTGAATAACCACACTGGTCAAATTATAGTAACATAGAGTTACATTTGCAATATATAGTATATTATAATGATATATGAGTGATTGTTTAATGTAATATATTCTATATTTGCTAATATTTATCAGAATATAGAGTAAATTTTTCTTGCATTATGTAGGAATCAAGGTGGCAAAGATGTTACAATCACAATGTGTTTTACATATATCAAAAGTATTTAATATTTGGTCACAAACTATAGAATAAAGTATAGTAATTGTATTTGGCAACTTTCATTCAATGCAGAGATGTAGTAGCTGTTTTAAAATGTAGCCTGATTTGACATTTTACTGATTCTTGTGTCTGGCAACGGAGATGAATACCAGAACTCCTAATATGCTATGTCCTAGGTTTTAAATCACCTTATGACTTCTCTATTATTCTCTGAACTTAATAAGGACATTATGCCCATGTGTTTTCCAGATCTCATAAAGCATAAGAAGATGTAACCTAAGGTGTTAGGGGAAGGAGTCAGTAGATACCTCAGAATGACCCCTTTCATCCTAATTACATTGCATGGGACGTTAACAATGATCTATGCCCTTCTCCAGCAGCTCGACCCCGAGGTAACCTCTGATAAATGCTGACCTCTGTGCTGGCCTTATGTAGAGATGAAAGAAATGTATGTGTGTGTATTTTAAAAAGCAGTTATTAAAACTATTTCGGGCTTTCTAATATTCTTTCATCATTTACCCAAATCTGAGTGTGAGAAAGTGTGTCATTAAAGGCTTTTGTCAAAAAGTGAACAAATGAGATACACTTCATGTCGTATTCTCTAGTGCTCTGCTCAGTGAGAGAAAAGGTGCGTATGAATTCAGATATATTGGACCTCAGTTTACTTACCTGTAACACAGGGACAATAATTACAGGTCCTTTGAAGATTAAGTTAGAAAACTTCTTGGCACATAAAAAGTGTTATATATGTGCTATTATTGTTAAATTATTTCAAACCAGAGTACCTAAATAATTATGAGATATTTGTTTGAAGGATGTACATCCACAATGATAGATTTCTGAGCAACACAATTGCAGGTAATTTTTATTTTCCTTTCTTACGTACCTGTTTTTTCTAAATTTTCTAGGATGAGTACAAGTTTTACTTAAGTAGTAAGAATATTATTAAAAGTACTTCTTAAAGCTATTGAAAAAAGATAATCCACTAGAAAGTGCTAAGTGTGTTATCACAGTAAAGGATAAGGGATGACCAGGCACAATTTAAATATTCTAAGAGCTAAAAGGGCAGAATAAGAGAGGAAAATTGCATTTTGCAGTCCTGTCCTTTTTGGGCAGGAACTGAGCTAAGCCAAAGGAAAAAATACGAGAAGAGACTCAAGAAAATCTCTTTTGCTGCTACCCTTCCAGAAGTGAGGTCCTCTACAGCAGTCTACCAGCTGTCAAAAGAATGATGTCTTTGCTGTTTACCAATTAAATAGGGTACTATTTATCCATTTCTGCATAGCAAATTACCCCGAACAGAGAGGTTTAAGACAAAAGATATTTATTATAACATAATTTATAAGACTTGTAAATCTGAGGTCAGTTTACCTGGGTTATCTGCCTCCAGCTATCTCAAAAGGGTGTGATAACGGTACTAGTTGGGGCTAAGGTCATCTCAAAGCTAGACTGGAATAGGATCTGCCTCCAAGCTCACCCGTGTGGCTGTTGGCAAGCCTCGGGTCCTCACTAACTGTTGACTAAAGTATCCGTTGCTAGCCCTTTATGCTTCTCCATAGGTTACTTACAACAGGGCAGCTTGCTTTCCCAGTGGGTGGGGGAGGGATGGGTGTATGGGGAGAGAGAGAGAAAGAAGAGAGAGAGAGAGAGAGAGAGCCTTTTAAAGTAATCTAATCTCAGAAATGATAGCTCATTACTTTTGCAATATTCTGTTTGTTAAGAGAAAGTCGCTATGCCTAGCCCCACACTAAGAGGGGATTACACAAAGGCCACGAGTGCTAGGATGTAGGATCAGTGGGGCCATATTGAGTCTGACCACCAAGATGTCCTAAAAGATGCTTGTTAAGCTACATTGTAGCTTGATCATCCTTCTTTCATTCATAAATACTTGAACAAATGTTTGGCATTGATATTTCTAAACACACACATATTTTTCTCATTCTGTTGGTTTCTGTGATAGCTATGAATATTCTGATATGATTTTAAGTTAACCAAATTATAGAGTTGAAGGGATCTTCTAGAGCATTTATTCCACATGAAATTTAAGACAAGAAAAAGGGAAATGACTTCAACCAAGTTATACTGCTGGTTGCTAACTACTTACGATACTAGAACAAATATAGGTTTCCTGACTCACAGTTTTTAAGAAATTGAGGAAGATATTATACAAATGAAGTTAATCATATAGGTGACTGTGTTAAGCTGCTGAGATTTTGGCATTTACCTCTGAAGCAGCTTGTGCTACTGTAACTAATACACAAATTGCTATTAGAAGTAAGTAGGAATTCTAACAACAACAACAACAAAAACCTAAAAGATACATCATGGCTGAATAGGAAGTCAGCGGGTGTCAAGAAAATTTGTTTCAGAAATTGGAAAGATTGAGACTCCAGATATGCAGTGGCAAAATATTTGCCAAAAATATCACCTGCAAATCCTGGAAGGTAAACGAACTATATGCATACCAAATTTGCATCAGTCTGAGTTCCTGAAAAATGACTAGGTCAAAGCCTGTGCCTTACCTATTGTATTTTAAGTGAGTGAGAAATACAATTTTATGGGTTAAGTAAGCCATTGAATATTTCAGGTTCATCTGTTATTACAACTATTGCTGCCTTAACTAATTCAGTCTTCTGTGTACAAAGCAATCTGTTGTTTTGGTGTTATTAATTTTTGTATTTAAGGAGAACTTTCTTCCCATGAATTACTTCATTTTGTGAGGTTTTGTCTAAATTATTTTAAATTTACTAAAGATTACAAATAACTAGTATTTCCTTAAGCACTTGCTTTCTGCTAGCTACTGTACTAAAACATTTAAATTATCTCACTGATGATTTATAGTAATCTATAGCAAATATACAGTCATTATTTTAATTATACAGATATGAAAACTCAGGATGAGAAAGCTTCAGTAACTTGGTTAAAGTTATAGCTGGTACATGGAAATTGTTAGAAACTTAAGACTGTAGATAGGGGATAAAAATGAGATTGATTATAATCTAACGAATATGGATGATATCTCCTAGACAGAATATGTTATATAAGAAGGGAAAACAAACAAAAATAAATAAATAGAAGACAAGAGAAAAGAATCTACTGCAGAAATTTAGAAATAGCTGACTTTAAAGCTTGGGTAAGAGAAGCTGTCAAATGAGAGTGATCAAAGAGTTAGAAAGGTAGGAGGAATGACAACACAATATGTTTTTGTCAAACTAAGGAGAGTAAATGTTTCAAAGAGAAAGTAATAGTGTTAAGTGTCGCAGAGAGGGCAAATAAAATAAGGACAAAAGGACATGTTTCCATTAGAATTATGAGTAAAAATGTGACCTTGGCAAGAGCTATGTGAGAGATGGAGGTGAGTCAGATTTGCAGTGCAATGAATGGAAATGAGGAAATGAAGACAGTGAGTAGAGATAGCATTTTAAATAAGTTTGACTGTGAAGAGAGAAGAAAAATAAGGTGGTGGCTGGAGTGGACTGTGAAACTGACTTTTTCTGTTCGGATAACAGGTTGTGAAGGAATCAGTAGAAAAGGGAAGCCAGATAAGGCAGAATAGAGGACAGATATATGAGAAAACACATTGGTCTTCTGAGAAATCTAGAAGGATGCAATCTAATTTGCAGGAGGAGGATTTACTTTTCAACCTGAGGGAAAAATCAAACGAATAGGTGGTGATGAAAGTAATTACGTAGAATAATTTTTAGTAAGGAAGGCAACACAAGTCTTCTCTGGTATGTTCTATTGTCTTTTTCAAGAAGGATGTAGAGTTAGTGACTTGAGATTAAAAACAGTTAAGGGTTTGAAAGGAGTGGTTATGATTTTAAGCATCTTCAAAAACTGGAAAGAGAGCTGATAGTAAAATGCAAACACAATGCAGCTCTGCAGCTTGGAGAACCCCACTAAGGTTGGAAGGCACAACACTTTACAGATTAAAAGCACTAGAATTTTGCATTGTCTTTGATTTACTATGTTTTGATTAGGAATTTATCATAAAGAAATAATCATTAATATATCCAAGATAGAGCCATAAGGATATCCACTGCGATCAGACAGAGCAAAGTAAATGCCCCTCTATAGACTAAGATGGATCCTAAGGTTAAGGAAACAAAAATTACTTACAGGTCAAAATTTCAGTGATTGGCTGGCATGGCAACTTCCTAAATACCTCTGTCTACAACAAAAACCACACTTGCTAACATCCTAACAACAGGAGCTATGAGGCTAATTATCAGATTCCTCTCAAATTTATTTTACAACACAGACCATTACAACTCTGATTGGACAGATAACTGTCTTACATCCTTTCCTGATAAGCAACTGCAGGCCATAAGCCAGTTTCAACCAGCTTATACAGACTGCACACAAACTGTGTCCTATGGCTCACTTATTGATGTAAACAGCAAAATTCCACAATTTTAATTCCAAAACCCCACCCCAAAGTAAATATGTGATGCATATTACATATATGTTTGCCTATTATGCATGCACTCAACACCCCTCATAAATATGTATAGCCTTTCTCCCAAACTTGCCGAATATGCATTACTCTATTATTTAATATGGGCCATGTGAGGCATAAAACCCAACTCTTCTCTTTTCCTCTTTGAGGAGAGAGCACCTTTGATACCAGCTGGAGGCTGTCTCTTCCCAGTCAACAAACTGATATCGCCACTAAAACTCTCCTCTCTACTATTTAGCCATCCTGGTGGTCTTTTGGATGACACCATGATAGAATTTAAAATAGTTAAAAACTGGAAGCAACTTAAATGCCTATTGATAGATTTGTTAAATAAATTATGGTTCATCTGTAATTAGAATATCATGTAACCATAAGAAATTATGTTTTATAAGGAAATTAAATAGCTTGAAATATGTTTGTCATATGTCTAATGAAAAATGGAGGTTATAGAAATAAACTTGTATAATTCCATTTATTTTTATGAAAATGAAAGCACTATGTACACAGAAAAATGACATAATGGGATTATATGTGTCTCAGTTTTGAACTGCTACAACCATCTGCTGGGTGGCTAATAAACTATAAAATTTCATTTTTCTTCATTCTGGAGGCTGGGAAGTCCAAGGTAAGTTACGGGCAGATTCAGTGTCTAGTGAGGATGGCCTGCTTCCTGGTTCATAGAAGACTGTCTACTCCCTATAACCTTCCATAAAGGAAGGGGCAAGGTACCTTTCCCAGACCTCTTTTATAAGGGCACCAATCCCATTCATAAGGGCTTTGCCCTCATAATTTAATCACCTCCCAAAGGTCTGATCTCCTAATACAGTTCTTAACTTGAGAGTTAGGATTTTAACATATTTTGCAGGGACACAAATACTATATGCAGCAACATGTGAGTTATATTTCTGCAAGTCCTTGTCTGTATTTCTATTCCTTTCAATTAAAAACATATCTAATTGCTGTAATTAAAAATACCTTCCTTTTAGAGGATTTATTGAGAGTTAACTGAAGATCTAAAATATGATTCATGACATAGTATAGCATCCCCCTTCAGCAGCTATTGTTCTGAAGGGTATCATTCCATGGGCTATTAATGGACATATGTGGGGGGAAATGTTCGCACAGATTTGAAAAATGTTTTTTTCTAATTCATTTCACAGTTATGATGTTTAATGGTAGAAATCCTCAGAACTTCAAATATGCTAATTTTCATTGTGACTCTTCTTTCTCAATTTTAATTGACCACTGAATAATTTCTGCATGAAATATTTATTGACATTTTAAAAAACTAGTTTTCCTTATATTGCTTTGCAAAATGGTGTGTTAGCATAAGTTACCTTATAAACATGATCCTCACTGTCTTTGAATGTCTTATTGTCATGACACAGATAAGCAAGAGCGAGGATATGAGATTCTATGGGCGGATAAAACCTGTCGGTTTTTTTAAATCTATCTTCAAGAGCACACTAGTCAATGGATAAGCTTTGGTATTTGTCATTTCAGAGATATTATTTATTTTAGGTGACAGAACTTTTTCACCGCTTTAGAAATGCAACTCTTGTGCCTTTTAACCAAGTTAAATTAATAAAACTCTCTGACTGAACAGTGCTTGTAAAAATAGCGTCTGAGAGATATACCAACCAGTGTTATGAGAAATAAAGATACATAAAAAGGTGCCAACATAAAACTGGAACCCATAAGCTTTTTCTTTAATGGCTTCTGTAATTCATTTCATAGATTTCGTTTTGTCAAATGAAGTTTTAATTATATGCTTTAAATTTATTTAAGATACTTTAAACCTCTGAAGGTACATTTACCTTTCTCTTACTTATTCAACTGTAATTTCTACTTACCACAACCTGCTTACTTTTTAAATGAACATATGGCAGAAACTTATTAAATTCATTAAGTAATGAGGAAACTAGTAACATGGTACAACCAGTTTTTAGGAGTATCCAAAGAACAGGCACCTACATAGGCTCATGTGAACACTGGCAAAATGGATCAATATCCCCAGAGCTATAATCAATTTCATTCCATTGAACACAATAAATTTACCTTGTGTGACAAAGAATCATTCACATTATTATTGGTTTTCTATACATTTTACAGAGTTATAAAATAGTCAAATACAATGAAAAGGGTAAATTCCATAGAGTCAGATAACCCAAAATAGTGTGCTCTAGACAATGCTGTATTCCATTGAAAATACCTGGTAACATTTTTGCTGTATTTCAAAGTTTTCATAATTTTTCCTGAAGATGTCTTTCTATCTTGTAATCATAATAATTTAAAGAAAAATGCTCTTGAATACAAGATAAGGCTAGTTTTACTAGGTTTGACCTGATTACTTATGTTAAGTGGTAAGGGTATTAATTCTGCATACAGGCCTTTTTCAGTTTTTTACAAATCAAGAAAGACAAATCATTGTAAATCGATATGGCTTTTGATTTAATTGGACAATTAAAAACACCACATGATTAACTTCTGTATGGAAATATTCATAAGTAGTTTCATATTTGACTTATAAAAGGTTTATTATTTACTACACCAAGACTAGAGAACTAAGCCCAAGATACTCTTTCCACCATAGCTCTAAATTTGGGAGATTTTTTTTTCTTCTCAAAGTGCTGCGAATGTTTAAAAGTTCTTTACCTGTCAGGAAGTGACCTTCCTTAACACCTATAAGGCTGGGAAACTGCAAACCACATATTAGGCAGTTTTCCTGGGAGAGTCTAGTATTCATTGGCTCCATAAGAAAATCAACTTTTGTTTCTCAAAAGCAGCTTGTTATGTCTGATTAAGTAATCATTGTTCTCAAATACGGCAGTCAATTTTACATTATTTTATTCTATTATATCTTGGTAAAAAGGAAAGCATTCTTATTAAGCCTATGCAGATAACTACATTGCCATAAAAAAAACAGAAGCAGCATAGAGTTTCTGAACTAGGTGATCAGTAAGAATCAGGGATCATTTTAAATATTTCATTTCAGTTACAAAAGCAGAGTTAACTCATTCGTTCTGGGTTTTAAATAGTTTAGAACTCCCCTCATTAGTTCATTTGGTCTTCTGTAATTAATTCTTATTCTGTTGGATCTTGGGTTAGTATTTTCATGAAGACATCTGTTTCTTCAGTAAAAAGAGTTGGGGAGATCTTGACTTAGTCACCTGCTACCATCTAACAGTGGTCTAAGCAATGTCGAGTCAAAGTGTATACTCAACATCCTAATCTTTGAAGGACCAATAGTTGGAAGTACCTAGTGTAGATTTTACCCACAAGTTTTGGAGACTAACTTTTATGGAAAGAGACTGATCATTTTTGTGTGTTTTAAAGACAGTGAATGCTGTATCTATTTTTTTAAGGATGAATTTTTATAGGACAAAAATCTTCAAATATTACATATAATGATTCCTGAACTATACATATCAAGAGTATACCAAGAATAACAAGTAAAGTCTGGAATAGAATCTGCACATGTGTATTTTTATAAACTCCTTAGGAAAGTCGAATGTTCACCACTGTGTGAGAACCACTGGCTTAGAAGATGCTAGATTCAACTTAAAAAATTAAGACTGTGGCCTAAGAATACTTTAAGTAAACTGAAACTCTGACTCATAACATTTTCGTTTTGTTGGCTAATATTAGATAAAGCACTACTTAAACTCTGACAAATATAGAAAAGAAAAACTATTTTATAAGAGTATTTTCAGTTTTCCTGAGGATGATATATATTATTGAAAGCAAGGGCTTTAAACAGTACCCAAAGACTTCCCATAAAGCATATAATTTCTGAAATATTTACATTGATAACATTTAACAAATAGTAATTTAACCTAAAGAAGTCTAAGTATCTCTTCTGATTTGACAGTTCTTGTCATGCAACTCATCAAAGAAACCTAACTGGATACTTCTTTTTCTTTTTTTTTTTTTTTTTTTTTTTGAGGTGGAGTCTTGCTCTGTCGCCAGGACTGGAGTGCAGTGGCCGGATCTCAGCTCACTGCAAGCTCCGCCTCCCGGGTTTACGCCATTCTCCTGCCTCAGCCTCCCGAGTAGCTGAGACTACAGGCGCCCGCCACCTCGCCCAGCTAGTTTTTGTATTTTTAGTAGAGACGGGGTTTCACCGTGTTAGCCAGGATGGTCTTGATCTCCTGACCTCGTGATCCGCCCGTCTCGGCCTCCCAAAGTGCTGGGATTACAGGCTTGAGCCACCGCGCCCGGCCTACTGGATACTTCTGTCATCTCCTTTTAAGAGGTAAAAGAACAAATTGTTGTGATTTTCTAGAGACCCTCTGGAAAAGCATTGATAGTTTTAGGTATAAAAATATCCTGCACATTTAATTTCTTTTTTTCTTTTTGAGACAAAGTCTCACTCTGTCACCCAGGCTGGAGTGCAGTGGTAGGATCTTGGCTCACTGCAACCTCCGCCTCCCACGTTCAAGCGATTCTCATGCCTCAGCCTCTCGAGTAGCTGGGATTACAGGCACCTGCCACCAGGCCTGGCTAATTTTTGTATTTTTAGTAGGAACGGGGTTTCACCATGTTGGCCAGGCTGGTCTCAAACTCCTCATCTCAGGTGATCTACCCGCCTCGGCCTCCCAAAGGGCTGGGATTACAGGCATGAGCCAACGTACCTGGCCTGTTTTTCTATATTTGGAATCTGATTTGGTGAAGGCAAAAGTTTTTTTTAAAAAAATGTTTTCAGAAGAGATTTGGAGACTTGATTAAGATAGAACTGTGAGTACTTGGAAAAAAGTACCTGGTAAAGTATTGAATTAAAGAGACAGTACCCCCACCCCCTACCCCTCAACACACATACATCTTGGAGCATAACAGGATTATAAAGAAACTTAGCTCTTTGAGAAGTGAGAACTTTTGTTTTCTGTCTTTTGTTTCCCCTGAAATAATTGAGGATATAATTGAGTTAACATAATGCACAGAAAATTATTCTGATTAAAAGCAAAATTTTACAATCTAGGCAGATTACATAAAATACCTTTCACATTGTAGGAACAGGTATTAATTGATAAACCAAGGAAGAAACCTCATCAGGATTGACCATACAGCTAAAATTTTAATGACTTTCATAGCTTCTTTATCTTTTTAGCTATTTTTGTATCATCTATCTAGCTACACATGCACAGTATATACACATATGTATACATATATATATGTTATATGTTTGTTGAACATGTGCTTTTTAGAATCATAGGAAATAAAGAAGTGAAATATAAAATAAAATTTACTTAATACATTTTCAAAAGTAGTATACTATAGTTCCCCTAATTTCCAAACATATTTTATTATATATATATGTATTTTATTCTCTTAACTTTAAAGCCCTTTAGAAAATGAAATTCTGCCAAAATCTTTCAGTGTTCAATTTTCATCTATTCTACCAATAATAATTCACTAATGCCACCCTTTAATACCTGTAATTAAGTGCCTAATAATTCTTTTAAAAATTCAAATATTATAATTTTCATTATTTGCATTATCTTTTGTGAATCTCATGTTTATTCCATAGTTTTCTTTTCTTGTTTTTTTTTTTTTTTTTTTTTTTTTTTTTTTTTTTTTTTTTTTTTTTAGTTCTACATAACTCATTATCACCAAGCATGTATATTTATTGAGTGCCTGTTTGGTGCAGGACATCATAAATTGTTAGTTATATAATATTATTAGCTCATTTTCTTTTTCCAGTGTGAGAAACTGCAGTCCTTAACCCACTTTAATAAATGTGAGTTTTCTTTACAAAGTCCTTGTTTCTCTTCTACATCTTATGCCTTTTAATCTGAATAATGTTTTTTCTATAGTTCTATGGTACTTTATGTTATCAATATCTATAAACACAAAAAAGGCAATTAAAATGAATCTTTATTTCAAAAAGGGATTTTTTTCTATATTATGCTGAGGAATTGCTTCACTAGTAATTTTTATAAAAATTGGATTTTGGAATTTCCAGGATAACATCAGTTACATGAAAAGGAAAATACCTGTGCCCATTTTTCTCATTTCATTCTTTTCTGCCGAGACATTCTTTTGCTTGCCAGAACACTCTTTGACTTAGTAATATCTGAAAATATTTGCAGCCTAATTACTTAGGCCTATATAATGTTTCTCAGTTATTATTACTCATTAATTTCTCTTGGGGAAGACATGACAATGAGTAACGCTCAGAAAATAAAAGTGGTGTTGTAAAAAAATCAAAGGTCTCAAATAAACATAATAAAATTGAAATGTTTCCACTCTTCCTGTATTTTTTTCTTTTTTTCTTATCATTCATTTATCTGACAGCAACTCTCTGTTTCTATAGATATTCTGCTACTTGAAAATGGAGACAGTGAGGTGTTCAATTTGTATTCCAGTCAAGACTTAGTGGGAGCTCAATAAATGTCTGTGGAATGGTTTCAATAAAACAGTGAATCTCAAAATTATACATGGCAGAGGTAGAGAGTCTGACCTCTACATGTAGAAGCTGTAAATTTCTTTGGACTCTCAGATTTATATTTAAAAATTAAGCCTTTTTAACATTCACATACATTTATATATATATATATATATACACACACACACACTTACATGTATTCACACTCATAATTTTTAGTAGTTTTGTGATTTTATCAGTTAATATGAAGGGGCAGAGGTAATCTTAGATTTTGTAGATACTAATGCTTACAAAATTATTGTTTGCTCATTAAGAAAATGAGTATAAAACTGTGTACATAGGCCGGGAGTGGTGGTTCACACCTGTAATCCCAACACTTTGGGAGGCCTAGGTGGGAGGATCAACGAGGTCAGGAGATTGAGACCATCCTGGGCAACATAGTGAAACCCTGTCTCTAGTGAAAATACGACAATTAGCTGGGAGACCTGGCGCGTGCCTGTAATCCCAGCTACTCAGGAGGCTGAGGCAGGAGAATCACTTGAACTAGGGAGTCGGAGGTTGCAGTGAGCCGAGATTGTGCCACTGCACTCCAGCCTGGCAACAGAGCGAAACTCTATCTCAAACAAATAAGCAAGCAAAGACCCCAAAAACTGTGTATATAAAAATGAGTATATAAGTAAACATTTATTTACAAAGAGAAATCACAATACCACAAGCATCGGAAAATCTAAAAAACTCTTTATAAATTAAATGGATAACACACTTCTATACCACTTTCTTTTGTCTTCAGACTCATTGCCACTTCAAATAACATGAATTATACAATGTCATTTTTGAAAAAAATAATTTAGCCTTCCTATCATAATTGATTTTTTTTGCTATTACTGATATTAGAAAAACTTTTTTTCTGCATCACAACTCATTATTTATAATGTGTAAATTTTTGATCTATTTTAAAATTGGAGAAAAGCTCTGTCAAGTTTATTTCATGTATCAGCTACAAGATTTGGAAGAATTTCCTAGAGACCAGCTTCTGGCTGTACACCTTTCAAACCTCTATTACCCACATACTTCCAATGACAGGTGCTACAGGACAAAATAATGTATCTTGTGATACAAGCTCTTTCACCTTCCTGTCGTGACACTGGGGAAATCAGCACAGGAGTTGTAAACTTGGAATGCATGTTTTCACCAAAATGGTAATATCTTAACTCTATATGCAAATTATTCAGCTAAAACCAAAGCATCTCTCCAACTCAGCTTACCCATGGCTGAATCTGAAAAGGGCCTTGTTCCATTCCAATCCACCTGACATGAAAGAAAGCTGATGAAGAGGGAATAAGAATGGAAATGGGTCTCTGCCTTAAATGACTATGAATAAATTTCTTATTTTTGTATATTTACAAAAAGAAAAGAGCTTGTGCAAAGATTGCAAAGGTACCTTCCAAGGCTTGGAATGAGCTATGCAAGAGAACTTTCCTAATTCCAAGGTTTATAGATTCATGGTTAAACTCAGCTTTAGTTTCAGGCGCTATTCTTTTTTTTTTTTTTTTTTTTCAACTTTTATTTTAGATTCCGGGGTACATATATACAGGTTTGTTACATGGGTATATTTCATCCAGGTAGTGAGCATAATATCCAAAAGGTAGTTTTTCAGCCCTTACTGCCCTCCTTCCCTTCCTCATCTAGTAGTCCCCGGTGTTTATTGTTGCCATCTTTGTATCCGCAAGTACCCAATATGTAGTTCCCATTTACAAGTGAGAACATCTGGTATTTAGTTTCTGTTCCTGTGTTAATTATCTTAAGATCATGTACTCCAGCTGCATCCATGTTGCTGCAAAGGACATGGTTTTGCTCTTTTTATGGCTGTGTAGTATTCCTTGGTGTATATGGACCACATTCTCTTTATGCAGTCCACCATTGACAGGCACCTAGGTTGAATCCATGTCTTTGTTATTGTGAATAATGCTGATATAGACATAGAAATGCATGCATCTTTTGGTAGAGCAATTTATATTACTTTTGGCATATATACCCAGTAATGGGATAGCTGAGTCAAATGATAGTTCTACGTTATTTAAGAAAGCTCCCAAACCGCTTTCCAGAGTGGCTCAACTAATTTACGTGACCACCAGCAATGTATAAAATATTCCGTTTTCTCTGCACTCTTGCTACCATCTGCTGTTGCTTGATTTTTCAAGTAATAGCCATTCTGACTGGTGTGAGATATCTTATTGTGGTTTTGATTTACATTTCTCTCATGATTAACGGTGTTGAGCATTTTTCATGTTTATTGGCCATCTGTATATCTTCTTTTTACAAATGTCTTTTCATGTCCTTTGCCCACTTTTCAATTAGGTTATGTGTTTTTTGCTTGTTGAATTGTTTAAATTACCTATAGATCATGTCTATTAGACCTTTGTCAGATGCATAATTTGTGAATATTTTCTTCCATTCTGTGAGTTATCTGTTTACTCCATTGATAGTTTATTTTGCTGTGCAGAAGTTCTTTAGTTTAACTGGGTCTGGTTTGTCAATTTTTGTCTTTGTTGCAATTGCTTTTGAGGACTTAGCCATAAATTATTTCCCAAGGTCAATGTCCAGAATGATGTTTCCTAGGTTTTCTTCTAGGGATTTTATAGTTTTAGGTTTTACATTGAAGTTTTCAGTCCATCTTGAGTTAGTTTTTGCATATGGTGAAAGGTAGGAATAGTTTTATTCTTCTGCATATGGCTAGCCAACTGTTCCAGCACCATTAATGAAATGGAATTATTTCCCCCATTGCTTATATTTGTTGACTTTGTCAAAGGTCAAACGACTGTAGGTGTGCAGCTCTATTTCTGGGTTCTCTATTCTGTTCCATTGGTCTATGTCTGTTATATACCAGTACCATGCTGCTTTGGTTATTGCAGCCTTATAGTATTGTTTGAAATTGGATAATGAGATGCCTCCGGCTTTATCCTTTTTGCTTAGGATTGTTTTGGTTATTGGGGCTCTTTTTGGTACCACATGTACTTTAGAATATTTTTTCTAATTCTATGAGAAATGACATTTGTAGTTTGATCAAAATAGTATTTAATCTGTATATTACTGAGGGAAATGTGGCCATTTTAGTGATATTAATTCTTACAATCCATGAGCATAAGATATTTTCCATTTGTTTGTAATATCTATGATGACTTTCAGCAGAGGCACTGTTCTTCTAAGTAGTTTACTTGTATTAGCTCAATTAATAACCATATTAAATGCTATAATATTACACAAATGAATGTTTCCACTTTATACATGAAGAAAATTGAGGCACACAGATGTTAAGAAACTTGCCCAAGTTCATGAAGTTAATGATTGGCTAAGATAAGCATATGAACCGAGGTTCTCTGGCTTTAGATACTGTATTGTTAGCTATTTGTTCATTACTATGCTTGTTTTGATATTATACATTGAATTTGCTTTTAAAAGTCTTCCTAAAATTGAGTCTATAGGAATATATGCACTGTTTATCTTGTGCAGTTAACAGGTATTCCCAGCACACTACTATACACATCTAGATGGGTCTAGATGTGTACATTTTAAGAAGCATAGAACAAGCATATGGTATTTTTTGTTCGATATTCTTCAAAAATGAAAAAATCAGGGACTATGTGCCTTCTTAATTACTACACCTGTACAAAGAACCAAGAAATCTGTTGATATCTAATACTATTGAATATAATGACAAGATATCACCATTCCACTCTTATAAAATAACACTTTTTAATTTAATCGTATCATCAGACTACCAATATCAATCAAGCATGATGCTCCGAGGCAGGCGTATCACTTGTAATTATGCAAAAAAGGGTGTATCTGGTAATTCGCTTATTTTCAAACATAATCTTGCCGTATTAATATTCTTAAAAATCACAGGTATGTCTTAGATCTTTCAAATCTTAAGTATAATAAATCTAAGAAGACACAATTTAAAGTCTGGGGTTATCTATTTTATTAATTATGTCACCATCAGAGTTCTTGGTAATTGCAATTGGCAATAGGACCCTGTATAAAAGTAATCACTAATAGCATTATCACTGTTAATGCTGGTGAAACATCTGCTGTATATCGGATAACATGTATGCTTTATTTCTATTGATTTATTAAAAAGAACTTGTAGATATTATCATATTCTTTTTATAGTTAAGTTAAAGCTAGAAGTTAATTTAACTGAAGCTACGCAACTAGTAAAAAAGGCACCGTCAGGACTTAAGACAACAAAGCTCAGATGGTTTTTACTAAAGCCCATTTCGACAGAAGAGAGAAATTTGTGGAAAACATCTTTTGTGATCAATATATTAGTTTCTTAGGGCTGCCATAAAAAATTGCCACATACGTGGTAGCTTAAAACAACAGAAATTGCTTGCCTCATAATTCTGAAGGCTAAAAGTCCAAAATCAAAGTGTCAGGAGGGCCACGCTCCCTCTGAAGCCTCCAGGAAAGAATCTTTCTTTGCCTCTTCTTTGCTTTTGGTGGTTGCCATCAATCCTTGGTGTTTGTTAGCTTGTAGCTGCATTACTCCAATCTCTCCTTCTGTTGTAACCTGGCCTTCTTCTCTGTATGTGTGTCTGTGTATCTCTAAATCTCTCTCTCCTTATTAGCACACCAGTCATTGGATTTAAAGCTCACGTTAATCTGGTATAACTTCATCTTAATTGGTTACATTTGCAAAACTCCTTTTTTCCAAATAAGGTCACATTCACCGGTATCAGGGCTGAAGACTTGCACATATCATTTTTGGGACATAATACATTTTGTTGAGACAGTCTTCAATCTGTAGAGTTCAAGTGTACTTGCGTCTCCATCTTAACATCAATACATTTATACCTCCTCTATTACTTAGCTCAGACATCACGTTGTTTTTAGTCTTTTCTTATTTTTCAGCTAGGAATATACTTTGCACTTGTCTTTGTAACTCATAAAGTATGTTGTTCCACTTCTAACATAAACAATTTCTTTCTCTTATATTCATTCAGTTACATGCTTTATTTCACTTAAAGCACTGTTACTTATTAAATATAGAAAATGATCATTTCTTATATGTCCTTGTTATCTGCAATGTCTAGCACAGAAGTAAACATAATATGCATTCAACCATTATTTGCTGAATGGATTAGTTCATTTACTTGATAGCAAAATAGACTTTTCATTTTTGCTTTAGGTATTTCTGGATTTGTTGTATAGTACATAGCATATTTTTAATTTAATTCTCTTTGAAGTTCAACAGATGATTCTTTAGATTTGAGAATTAGATTCTCCTGATGTCCAAAAGCTGTAAGTTATTGAGATATCTCACCATGGAAAGAAGGGAAATCTTCAAATTATTTAAATGCGGATAGCAAATGTTAGGACTATTTGTCAGAATCTGCTAATTTTCAAAATCAGAAATAATAAATCACTGAAGAGGGGAAAAAACACCTCCTCCAAAAATAATTTATTTGGTGAAATGCTATTCAATATAATTATATGTGATTTAATTTAACACAGCACATTTTTAGTGAAATATAATTATGCACAAAAAGGTTCAGGCATTTCCAAGATGTGTAAAACATCCTATCTTTTGTAAGAAAATAAAATTTAAATTAGTGTTTAAATATTAGGAAATATTCGAGATATTCTTTGCATAAAATAGCATACTTAACTCATGCAATATTTCCAAAAAGACAGCCTGATTACATTTATTGTGAACATTAAAATTTAGAGTTTAACCTCAAAAAAGTTGGGAAAAAAGGAAAAAAATAGCGTTTAATAATAATGATACTTTTATAATATAATTATTCACTATAAAAGCAAATATTTTTAATGTCTTTGTCATGTCCCAATAATTGTTCTAAACATTTTACATGATATATCTTATTTATTCATCACAACACCTATATATTAGCAAAATACTATTATCCCATTTTGTAGATGAGGAGACTGAGACACAGAGAGGTTAAGTATCACACAGGATGCATGCAGCAACTGGTCCAAGATTAAAGTAACTATTTCATGGCAAACCAGCCAGTAATTGTGAGGCTGGAATTTCAGCTTGGGTCTGTGTGACATTCAAAGTCCATGTTTTTTGCCTTCCTTATGCTGTGCCAGGTGTTTTGAAGAAAATAAAGCCATGTGCATACAAAACTATTATATAAGGCCAAATGTGATATGAATTGCAAGTATTACAAATTGCTATTAGAATTCAGTGGTGGGCTCAGCTGATGAGGGAAACTTAAATGTTGGAGTTGACCTAACTGATCTCAAAGAATGAGTCAGATTTAGCAATGACACATATCTTACATAATTTCTATAAGTGCATTCATGTGTTTTAGAAATTTCTTAGTTTTTTGGTGTGGATCCTCCAACTAAAAATGAACGCTGAATAGGAAATGAAGACCAAGAGAGAAATAAAAGCACGTATACCTCAAAGTATGCAAGAAAAGCATTGAATGCAATTATAATTTCCTTGAAAGGGAAAATGAAGACTAGCATTTGCAATGGGGAGACTAGAGAAGTGAAACATATTTACACACCTCCTTCACATTTTCTAATTTTCATGAGCAAATAGTTCTTTGGGAGGAGGGAACAAAGATCTCTACCAATATTATGAGTAAATAGAGAGACTTCCCTAATCTAAGACAGTCATCTGAAATGTGCTCCAGGCAAAGGTGTCTTGAGTGCCTAAGCCAGAGAGAGAACCAGGACAGAACCTGGTGCAGCTCACAGTGAAAGCTACTGTGAAGAAATTCATCACAACACTTGTGTATTAGCAAGCTTAGAAATGATCATTGTGGGATTTGATTCCACAAGGCATAGCATACCATAAGGTTTAGTTTAAGTCCTTACAGACTTCAGATTTACTGTTGATCAGTGTTGTTTTCTGTTACTTAACTCTTTTGAACTGCTGGATAGAATACTTGCCTGTGGAGGGCCAGGCCATCCAGGAATATCTAGTATCTGTTGAATGGCTACTAATGGCTAAGAGCTTTACACGTATTATATCTATTTCTCCATAAGTACTTCAGGGACAAATTCTGGTTAAGATAAATTAAATAACTTGTTTAACGTCCAACAGCTGATAAAGCATAGGAGCGGGATTGAAACACAGATCTGTCAATTCCAAAGTTCGTTTACTTGTACAAAGCTGACTCCAGTGAAACATTTTGTTCTCAAGTGTCGAATAAGGGCACAGGACAACCAAAATGCTGTTTCTTTCTTCACCTTGACTACTGCAGCATAACTAGACTGCAAGCCCCAGGCATCTTAGACATAGGAGTTACATTAAACCATAAAGCATATTTAATCATGATAAATATAGGCAATATATTTCTTCAGTATTATCTCATTTATTCAGTGTTTATTAGCTATTCTTCGATCTAACAATTATAATCTGAGAAGCTGGAAACCTTAATATTAGTGCATTGCTAAGTCATTTTCAGCATACGGACGTAGTGTGCGGGTCAGGATCTAGTCTTGAAATAAGAAAAATTCATGTGTCAATGTGAAATTTTATACTGACCAACCTTGAAATAAATAAAAGTGTTGAATTATTGAAAAACTCAAAAATTCAGAAAAGGTAATTCATAGTGAAGTCTAAAGCCCAAATCTTTAACGTTTTACAGATTTGTTTCGTCTTAATGAGTATTAAAAAAGGAAGCACTGGCAGAAAAAGTTCATTTTTCCCATTTCAGGAGGCTAGTCTGTAATAGTCAACAATAGATTTAAGATGAGAGAATATGGCTTATTGTAAGTGTACAAGTGTATAATTCATATATAGGAACAAATTTGGAGTCAAAGTATTTCATAATAATATCCAACAAGTTCTCATAATACTAGCATTATTATTTATAAACTAATTTTATATTTAATTTCAACTTAACTATTAAGATACCTTTTAATATTTTATTTTGTATAAAATATGTTTTCAAACCCTTTGGGATATGGCAAATTGTGATTATGCAAAATATTTTGTTTATGTAAAGAAAAATGAAATTATGGTCCTATAATTACTAAATATCAGTACATTCCCCTTAGCCAGAATGGATAATTTTAGCTAATATGCTTCTTTGTATTTGAGTGCTAATAATATAATAATTTTCTATCTGAGGTAATATTAGTAGCTAATAACCATTATTAATATACTATCTTAAGAATACTACAATAATTAGGTGTTTCTTCATAAAAGCCTATCTTTCAAAAGCACGTTGACACCACTTTGGGAGAGTAAAATTTTCTGAAGTAGAAATGAACAAAAACGGTTTAAGAAATGTCTGTTCTTATATTCCTTATGCAAAATGTTAAAGCTAATGTGTTAAAAAGCACTTCAATTTTATATTTAAGAACAAAAGCAAAACAATTAATATATGTAGAATCAATACCATACAGGTAAATGAACATTTGTGTTTCCTTAGATCAAGTAGAATATAGTTTGCATGGAGCAGATAAATTATTGTTAAATATTGGCTGAGTTCCTTTATGATTAGGTTATGACGAGAGATTAAGATTTATCTTCAGGCTAGTTTCTTTTCAGTCCCTCATACTTCTAAAGGAAATAAAATTAGATTAAAGACATTTCATAGTAAGACACCTGTGACAATGCTTTATGAATTTGAAAGGCAGTATTTTTAAAACTTTTTGTTAACATCTGGATCCCTTGTAGATTTGTTTTTATTGTCTATTGTTTTTCTGTTGTTTCAGTCACATGGTCCTGACTTTCGGCATGGCTAGTTATGTTTGATTAAATGCTGGTAGTGAATACAAAACACTGCAGAAACTCCAAATAATGCCATCTTTCTCTGGAGATGGTTTACCTTTTCCGCTAGTCAAAGAGAGTGATCTCTTTATCCATCATGGATTTTACTGAGTAGAGGCTGATTGTAATCATGGTAAGGCTCAGTCTGGTTTTGGTCCATTTTTTCCTTGCAAAATTTTCAATTGAGAGTGTAGGGAGTTTTCTTGAAATTTAACCCTATCTTGCTCATTTGCTAAAAAATATGATTTTTTTTTTTTTTCCAGAGTCTTTCCACTTAAGTTTTTAGTCTCCTACTCTAACAGAAACTGGCCAGCTACTTGAGGATCCCTGAAGTCCAAAAGCTTTTCTGGTTTTTCTATGTCTTGTTCTTTTTATCAGTATAACTACCAGATTCTTAGACTTCTGTCTTTGCTTGGAATTGCTGCATAGCACATTGACACAAACTTATTATCTTAACATCCACTTATTAGGTTATATTTCTGTAGGTCAGATATCTGGGTGTATGACTGGGTTCTCTGGTCGTGATTTCACAAGGCTGAAATCAGAGTCAGCTGGGCTTTGTGCTCATTTGGAGATTTGACTAAGGAAGAATCCGTTTTCAAGCTCATTCAGCTTGTTGGCAGTTTATTTAGTTCTAGTTCTTTGCAGTCACAGACCGGAGGTCTTCATCTTTCTATTGTATTTTGTCCAGGGGTTATTCTCAGCTGTTAGAAGGTACTGCTGTTCCCTGCCTTGTGGCCCCCTTCATCTGTAAACCCAGCCTCAGAGAATCTGCCTCATGTCAAATCCCTCTCACACCTGGAGTCTCTTCACTAGGAATAGTCCAGTTTCTTTTAAGGGCCCGCCTGATTAGATTAGGCTTGTCAAAAATAATCTCACTTTCTTAAAATCTTAAAACCTGTGCCATATAACATAACTTAATCATAGGGATGACATCCATCATCTACAAAGTGACTTCTACACTCAAGAGGAGAAAATTATACAGGGGCATGGGTCAGAGGGAGTCATCTTCGAATCTCCCAACCATGGTTGGCAAATGCCATGGCTATAGAGCTAAACTTAGCTTTTCAAGCCTCTTCATTCTCTGGAGTCTTAGTTCTTCCAATGCTCATTGTTTAAACAACTCTCTGAGCTTTCAGTTATCTAGGTTTTGTTGTTGTTGTTGTTGTTTTGAGATGGAATCTCGCTCTGTCTCTCAGACTGGAGTGCAAAGGCATGACCTCGGCTCACTGCAACCTCCGCTTCCCAGGTTCAAGCCATTCTCCTGCCTCAGCCTTTCAAGTAGCTGGGACTACAAACATGCCCCACCATACCTAGCTAATTTTTGTATTTTTAGCAGAGACGGGGTTTTGCCATGTTGGCCATGTTGGTCTTGAACTCCTGATCTCAAGTGATCTGCCCGCCTCGGCCTCCCAAAATGCTGGGATTGTAGGCATGAGCCACTGCGCCAGTTTGTTATCTAGTTTTTCTAGGTGGGGCATTCATCTGTTGCAAGTTGCTCCATTCCACTCAAATGCATCTTTACTAAGATTTAAAAATTCTTGATTTACAAATTTCTGAGTATAGTGATAAAAGTGAACTGGGATTTAATTCCATCTATAATCTCACAGTCCTCTGAAGAAAAAGTGATATTACAAACACATCTCTGATTATGTGACTTGGTAATTTGCTCTATAAAACTCATCAGAATGTTAGCTTTGTTAGCTATGACTCATATAGTTTAAATATTTTTAAATGAATATTTATAAATCTAAATACATTTCTATAAAATGATGTTGAGATTTTGAGACTCTGGGATTTCAAAAAAAATTTTTTCAATAAATTAAAATTGAAGCTTCTATCAATAATAGAAATATTTCTAATTATATTTTAAGATCACACAGCTATTTTTTTTTAATCATGAGTATACACTGTGCTATGGTTTGGATGTTTTCACTCCAAACTTCATGTTGAAATTTTATTCTCAATGTTGGAGCTGAGACCTAATGGGAGGTGTTGGGTCATGGGAGCAGATCATTCATAAATATATGAACGCCCTCCCTCAGTGGTGAATGAGTTCTCACTCCGTTAGTTTCCATGAGAGCTGGTTGTTCCAAAGAGCCTGGAATCTACCCTCTCTCTCTCTGTCCCTTGCTGCCTTTCTCACCATGTGATCTCCACACAGATCAGCTCCCCTCCCTCCCACCCTCCCCCGTCAATGGAAATAGCCTCAGGCCCTTAGCAGATAAAGATACTTAATCTTGAACATTCCAGCAACCAGAATCATGAGCCAAATAAATAATTTTTATTTATAAATTACCCAGCTTCACGTATCCCTTTATAGTAATACAAAATAGACTAAGACACATGGGAAAAATAAATTTACTGAACAGACTCAGTCAATAAGGTAATTAATTTACTTTTAGGAAACATGCTAAATTCTGCTGTTATAGTACACTAAGGAATCAGTAATCCTTTCTTTCATTCGTCTACATTGTGAGAAGAAGTTTTAGAACTTCTACTACAGCCTGTGACATACACCGACTACGAATTCAGAATTTTGGGGGTTTATTTTTAAGTTTGAAAGTAATTAGTCTTGGCTGGGCACCATGACTCATGCCTGTAATCCCAGCACTTTGGGAGGCCGAGGTGGGGTCAGGAGTCCAAGACCAGCCTGGTCAACATGGTGAACCCCATCTCTACTAAAAATACAAAAAGTAGCTGGGTGTGGTGGTGGGCACCTGAGGCAGGGTAATCACCTGAACCCGGGAAGCGGAGGTTGCAATGAGCTGAGATCGCACTGTTGCATTCCAGCTGGGTGACAAGAGCGAAACTCCATCTCAAAAAAATAAAAAAATAAATAAAATTAGTTAGTTCTAACTAAGATGACACTATTTCACCCAAACATATACATAATTAAGAGGAAATTTTTTAAAAGAATAATTTAAAAAATAAATTTTATTTTCAGTTCAGCTGAAGTGATGTATTGTATATTAGAATCCAATTTTGGTATTGCATTTAAGTGTTAATAGAAATATATGACAAATGCCTACATGCAGCTAGGCAAAATTTAAAAGTCAATATATTAATGATTCTATCCTTTTATCACTTAAACACGCTATAGAAACAATATTGACACTGTAAGACTTTTTTTTTTAAATGTCTTTGTAAATCTTAAGTTATGTAAGTGAAAGTGCCATAGGCAGGTGTATGTTAGAAATGTCCCGTATTCTGTGGTGCTGTGGTTTGGATGTCCCTTCCGAAACTCATGTTGAAATCTAATTGCCATCATGAGAGTATTAAGAGGTGACACTGTTAAGAGGTGGTCAGGCTACAAACTTTCTGTCCTCATGAATGGACTAATGGCATTATTGTGGGAAGGGGTTAGTTATTGCAGGAGTGCATTTCTGATAAAATAGATGACTTCATCACCCATCCTCTCTGATTCTCTCCTGCTCTTTTGCCCTTCCACTTTCTGCCATGGGATGACACAGCATGAGGGCCACCACCTGATGCTAGCACCATGCTCCTGGACTTTCTATCCTTTAGAACAGTGAGCTAAATAGACTTCCATTGTTTATTTACTCAGTCGCAGATATTCTGTTGTAGCAATACAAAGTCAATGAAGGCATGCAGCAATTCTCATTTAAATTCATTATCAATTATAATATTAAAATATTATTAAATACCACCTGTGGATACTGATGTCTTAAATATTTTAGACAAATGATATTTTCTTAGCTTTGGATCTCAAGAAAGATTTTATTTTTGATTTTATTTTACTGAGGTTCTTATCTTTGCTCTGTAGATGACTTTTGTAACATAAAAATCTTCAAATTATATAATCTGTCTTCACCTATCCACTCCCTTAAATGAAAATCTCTGCAGTATCAATGAGAAGCCATCTTTACTTTTAGTATGATAGAATTTAATGATGAGAAAAATGTTCATGCATACAGATTTTGTTTTAAATTTATTCAAGAAATAAGTATACACACTGTGTTTTATAAATGTAAAAACACACATATTTGTAAATATGTCTTGAAAGAATTGTCCTGTTATGGTGGCTCATGCCTGTAATCCCAGCACTTTGGGAGGCTGAGGCGGGCGGATCAACTGGGGTCAGGAGTTTGAGATCACCCTGGCCAACATGGCAAAAACCCATCTCTAACTAAAAATACAAAACTTAGCCGGGCATGGTGGCATGCTCCTGTAATCTCAGCTCCTCAGGAGGCTGAGGCAGGAGAATCGATTGAACTTGGGAGGTGGAGGTTATAGTGAGTTGAGATCGCACCAAGACACTCCAGCCTGGGCAACAGAGTGAGACTCTGTCAAAAAGAAAGAAAGAGAGAGAGAAAGAGAGAGAGAGAAGAAAAGGAAGAAAGAAAGAAAAGAAAAGAAAAGAAAGAAAGAAGAAAGAAAGAAAGAAAGAAAGAAAGAAAGAAAGAAAGAAAGAAAGAAAGAAA